>NW_020440212.1:80308-127381 GCF_000699045.2 Agrilus planipennis | reverse complement strand
AATAGTTGGAACAAGCTTGAACGAGCAGAGCTCTCGATGGGCGGTCTTAGGAGATCGGCTAGAACTGTACAGTACTAGACGAAAATGTTTAGCAATTTCTTAAAACAAAAATGTATATAAATTAACAATAGAAAACAAAGCGAAAGTTTTATAGGTGTGTAGAGCGTTAAGTTAATTCACTTGTTATTATTTTTGGCTAAATATGCTTTTAAATAAGGCATATTCTTAAATTTTAAAGAGGCAGTTTAAATAATTTTGCAAATGGTACTGTATACTTTTGTCTAGCTCTCGCTCGATGATCGGTGGAGAAATGACCTCCGCAGATAAATATGATTGAATTTGGAATTATGCTACGGCGCATCCTAATAAAGGGAAGGGCATATCTCTAACTTCTTGAAACGAACAGTATGTACAACGTAACAGGCGCGGTCTGCTAACAATTTGTCGAATTGCAAATTTTTGGATTATCAGTTGCTACTAACAGGTTAGCTTCTGTAGCCGGTTAAAATGGCTCCTTTTTGACATATCCACCAGAGGTCACACGTGGCGCGTGACAGGTGACGCTGTGACGCGTGACGTTACACATTTCGGTTTTATATCCTAGTAAATTTCCTTCCTACCGTCAGTAAAGAAGTTTTACTTCGAAAATTTATCGAAGTAGGCTTACTAGGTTCGTTTTAAGCTGTAGAACTAAAAATTGCAGATGGATAGAATTGCTCGTATTCATTTCTTTATGTGGGTATCTGCAACCACAATGTTTACTTTCTACAATCTAAACAGTAGCGACAAGGTTTCTAGACTTTAGATCTGGAAACTGAATCCGCATGCACTGCTATAGATGTTAAGTTACAAAAGAACTTGTTATTTATTCCCTTTATTTTCCAGTTCCGCGTTTAGTATACGACAGATTTTTAAAATGCCGACTGCATCGGTTCATTATCAAGTATTCACTGACCTTAAATAAAAGACGAGATCACCTTTAGCAGCTAGCGTAGCAGTAAATACGAAAAGCGGAACGGTCAGTAAAGTAAAGGCAAATACACAATACATTTAAAAAAATCTAAAAGAATTTTTTATGCTTACTTTAAAATTTATGTAAAGGTCGCGTAACAATTTTAATGATACTAAAAAAAAGATGAGCCAAAGTACTATTAATATTAAATTAAAGCATCAAATGTATAATGCTCTCTAACAACTGTATGATTCTTGAGCAAATTCTAAATCCAAATATGAATATTTTGGGTATAAAATTGTACGTAATCCATCGCTCTTAATATCAAAAAGAATAACGTAATTGAGAATAGTTATCGTTCCGATCCCAATAATAGTAATAATTAATTATTTTCCAAGGATTGTCGGAGAACAGGAAGGTTAAGTTAATACACCTTATTATTTTACGCCACGTTTCGCAGATATATTTTTGTTCTTCTTCAGGCTATCATAATATATAAATTAACTCCGTTGGTCTTACTAAGCTTTTTCATAATATTTTTCATTGACGTCTGCATTGTCCTTTATCAGTATGATATGAAATAAATCTATAGAATAGACGTTTAATAAATGAATAAAACCTAATTAAACTAAAAGTATATCAAATCTACTTCAGTCTCGTTGTCAACAATCAGCAATGACATGTATTTATAATTTACTTAGTTTTTATTTATTTATTAAATGTGTATAGAATTATTTCGTACAATACTGACAAAGAATAACGCAGACTTCTATGAAAAATATTACAATAAAGCTAAGTAAGATCAACGGAGTTAATTTATATATTATTATCGCTTGAAGAAGCAAAAATATATCTGCGAAACGTCGCGTAAAATAATAAGTTGTATTAACTAACCTTCCTGTTCCTTACAATTCTCGGAAAAATAATTAATAATTGAAAATGAAACTTAGGAGGAATTTTCTTTCTTTTTCCTTTGGTGATTATTAAAATTCTGGAGCGATACAGTTTTTGGAATATTTTGTACAATATATTTAGTTATAGGTACCTACTGTCAATTTACGAAACACTTTTTACAGACAATGAACATAAGAGATCTGTTGAGACTGGTAATTGTTTATATTACAACGGCGACGTGTAGCCGTGAGTTAGCTTAATAAACAGTCATGGATGGAAAATCATAAATCTATTNTCGAAGAACATAAAAGTTGAAGAAAACAGTGGTGAATTTTGTGATGGTTGTGTTTTAGGAAAAATGCATCGTTTAACTTTCGGGGAACGCGGTACACGATCGGAAGCTCCGCGCGAATTAATTCATTCTGACGTGTGCGGCCCAATGCAGGTTGAATCACTTGGAAAAAGTCGGTATTTTGTAATGTTCAAAGACGATTTCAGTGCTTATCGATCAGTTTATTTTATTAGGGAGAAATCTGAAGTGAAAGATAAGTGCAGAATATTTTGCAAAGAAGTGCAAAACCGTTTTGGTCAAAATATAAAAACATTAAACACGGATGGAGGTAAAGAATACGTCAATCGTGAAATGAATGAACAACTATCAGAATTAGGGATTAAACATGTTGTAACACCGCCATATACACCGGAGCACAACGGCGTGTCGGAAAGGGATAATGGAATTGTATTCGAGGCAGCCAGATCCATGCTGCATTCAAAACCTCATCTTCCGATGTCATTATGGGCTGAAGCGATCAACACCGCAGTTTACATAATTAACAGAACAGGTCCAACGAAAGTGAAAAACAAAACACCACACGAGTTATGGTTTGGTAAGGAAGCTCCAGATTTTCGAAATCTAAGAGTGTTCGGTACAGAATGCTACGTTCATGTTCCAAAGGAAAAGCGTCGTAAATTGGACAGTAAGGCAATTATGGGATATTTGGTAGGATACCACGATGGAATGGGTGGTTACAGAATTTATATTCCTGAAAAGCAGCAAATTATGGTTTGTCGAGATGTAATATTTAAAGAAGAACTGTCAAAGTCGGAGACTTCACAGGATTTCACTGAAATTGAGTATAAACCAATCGAAAGCGTCGAAGAAGAGGAAAATCGACCTGATGTCACAAATGAAGATGATAGTTTGGACGAAACAAACTATGGATCGGATTCAGATTTCTATTTTGATCCGGATTTATTCAGTGTTAACTCAGATAGTGAAGTGGAAAATGAAAATGAAGGTTATAAGCAACGACTGAGGGACAGAAATAAAATTAAAGTTCCAGAACGGTACGGCTATTTAACGACAATTGATAGTGATGAACCTAAAAGTTATCAGGAAGCCGTGACATCATCAGAAGCACAACGATGGAAAACCGCAATGGATGAAGAAATTGCATCACTCGACGAAAATAAGACATGGATTTTGGTGAATAGACCTGCTGATACCAAAATCATTGATAACAAATGGGTGTTTAAACTGAAGCGAAATAACAACATCCGATATAAAGCACGACTTGTTGTACGCGGCTTTATGCAAAAGGCCGGCATCGATTACAAAGAAACATTCAGTCCTGTTGCAAGGTATGAAACATTGAGAATATTATTAAGTGTCGCGTCTAGTGAACAGCTAAAAATCAAACAGTTCGATATAAAAACTGCATTTTTATACGGTGACCTAGATACAACAATATATATGGAACAACCTCAAGGTTATGAAGACGGTACATCACGCGTGTGTAAATTGCTTAAAAGCTTGTATGGACTCCGCCAAGCACCGCGTTGCTGGAACCATCGTTTTGTGACTTTTTTGAAAAATTTCGGATTAAAAGCAAGTGCGTACGATCCCTGTCTTTTCGTGAATATAAAAACTGACAGAAAACTATTTGTAATCTTGTACGTAGATGACGGTCTGGTGTTCGCAACACATGAAAGTGAAGCCGATAAATTTTTGCATGATCTAAAAAGCGAATTTCAAGCGGTTGTTAACGATCGGGTTAGTTTTTATTTGGGAATTGAATTTGTATTTCCCAAAACCGGCGGGATTTTTATTAAACAAAGTGCGTATATTGAAAAAGTATTAAAGAGGTTCGGTATGCACGAAAGTAAAGCAGTGTCTACACCTATAGATTTAAATTGGAATAAAGGTACTTCCTTAAATGATAGTGCGGAAGACGTACCTTATCGCGAAGCTGTCGGAAATTTGATATTCCTGCAAACCGCAACAAGACCAGACATTGCATTCGCAGTAAACATATTATCCAGAAGTTTGGACAAACCGACTCGAGCACATTGGACATTGGTAAAGCGTATTTTACGGTATCTGCAAGGAACAAAGGATTTTGGACTTTTCTATGAAGGTAATGGAGGTCTGCAGGTATTCAGCGACGCTGACTACGCCGGAGACATCTCCACTCGAAGGTCAACATCGGGGGTTCTTTGCATTCTTAATGGGGCAGCAGTCGTCTGGAAAAGTAAACGACAACAATGTTTGGCCCTTTCAACGATGGAAGCCGAGTTTGTGAGTGCCGCGAGTGCCGCAAAAGAGGCTTTGTGGATTTCGCGAGTTTTAAATGACTTGGGTTCTAAACGTGAAGTGCTAAAAATGTATTGTGACAACCAAAGTGCGATTAAATTGATTAAAAACTCTGAATTTCACGACAAGTCTAAACATATAGAGGTAAAGTACCATTTTATAAGAGATCTGTTTAAGAAAAATGTAATCAACATTGAATATGTACCATCTGATCAGCAGTTGGCTGATATTTTTACGAAAGCTTTGTCAATTCAGAAATTTGTAGCATTACGTGTTAAACTAGGAATTTGTTCACTTTGATTTTTATTTTTTTATTTTTAAAATATTGTAGAAATCATAGATTTATGATTTAGGGAATATGTTGAGACTGGTAATTGTTTATATTACAACGGCGACGTGTAGCCGTGAGTTAGCTTAATAAACAGTCATGGATGGAAAATCATAAATCTATTAGATATGTGTTCGATAGTCGCCGATAGACTTTGTTTAGTCTGTAAGAAAACGGTTATTCATATAGAAATAACATGTACGGAAATACTTAAGCAGTCTTTAGTTTTTAGTCTTAGTTCAGCTCTCATTTTGTGAACAGCACATGTACTTATCAATTAAATTATCCTAAGTAAACTACTGTTTCCATTTTTTTTCATCGCAACTCTGACAAGATCAATCCATCTTCAGAAATATATCACTGCATAATAAAAACGCACTGCAGTTGTTATAAAAAAATTGCAATTCGATCAATAATGATGAAAATAAGCCCAATTTCGTTATCGGGGTTTTGAGGTTCGTTGAACACGAATGTGCCTTCAGCAACAGCCCCCGAGATACCTGGAATGCAGGACCGTCATATACGTCGTCTCTAAAAGTTATCTTTTAAATTTATTAAAAAACAATTGAAATTATTTACTCGGTGATTTTAAGGATCGCTGTACACCAATATACAGTCGGCGGCGACCTCTGCGGTACCTTGGGCCCATTGATCGATGAACTGATAAATGATATTGATTAATTTTAATGCTTTAATTAAATGATTTTTTTTGAATCTGTTTTTGATGTATAATATTTCTTTATGAAACATATTTTTCTAAACAGTTTTCATTTAGACCTTCATTATATGCCGTCGTTGATAATATATTCGTATTCAGCGACCCTCAAAACCCCCGACTAACAAAAGTGGACTTATTTCTACCATTATTGACCAAGTTGCAATTTTTTTAATACAAAATATTCTCAATTTTACCCACTACATACTTCCTCAAATTAATGAGGAAAAACTTTCGTTGCTGTTGTCACACCCCCGCCGGGAATCGAACCCCGGCTCTTTGGCGTTACGCGCCAATGCTTTGACCACTAAGCTACGAGAGATGACAAGAGCAACAACGACAAACCGTACTATTAGTCACAGATCCTCATTAATTTGAGGAAGTATGTAGTGGGTAAAATTGAGAATATTTCATGTTAAAAAAACTAACTCACTTCGGGAAGATTTCTACATTGTATGTATTTTTTAATACTTTGCAACGCACTTATAAAACGTTACTTAAAATGAATTGATCTCTTATGTTGACAAAGTTTGTAGACGGTCTCAAAAATCTAATCTTAATGCACAAAAATTCAAAGGCTTGACCCATTTTCATGCTTTATTTCCTCGACTACAAGAAGTTTTTATGTCATCATCATCATAAGGTCGTCAGTCCTAAGACTGGTTGGACACGTACCTCCACTCTTTCCTATCCTGAGCTAAACTTCGCATTTAGAACAACCCACATCCTTAACTATTTGAGAACAGTAATCTAATCTAGGTCTACCTCTACCCCTCTAACTCCTGTTTCTGCCTCTAATATGTCTCTGACTAGACCTTCATGCCTGAGAAGGTGTCCTACCAACCTATTCGCCTATTTTTTATTGACTTCCATAGAGTCCTCTGTTCTCCTATTCTTTCTAATACCTCTTCATTTCTAACCTTTTCTACCCACGTTATCCTCATCATTCGCCTATAATAGCACATTTCGAAGGCTTCTAACCTTTCCTTTTCCGCCACGCCCATTGTCCATGTTTCGCACCGGAACAATGCCGCGCTCCAAACTACACCTTTAACAACCTTTTTCGAATTTCTAAATTAACCGTTCGCGATCATAGAAGTGACTTCTTTTTATTAAAGGCGACACGACCCTACGCTATCCTCTGCTTTATATTCCTACTACTCCTTCCGTCCTGACTTATCTGACTTCCTAGATATCTAAAATCAGCCACTTCTTCTAATTTTTTGTCTCCTATCTTTATATTCGCTCTTTCCTTCCTTTTTTTTCCTTGCATACCAGTATTTTAGTTTTATTTTTTTTTTTTCATACAGTACTGATCTGTTAGTACCGCTTCCATTTTATTTAAAGCTATCTCTAGGTCCTCCTTGCTAGATGCTAATACTGCTTTATTAACACGAAAGAACTCCTATTCAAGCAAATAACAATCCTATGTCACTTATTTTAAAATTTTGTTTTCGTTTGTCTTGTCTCTGGAATTTCGTAGAGATCAATACGATGTTATATAAAAATACGTTACTACTTCCTTGTTTATTGATAACGATTTATGGTTCCCTTTTATGTTTGTACAGATATTTTGTGTACAAAATTCGTTCAAATGCCTTTACAGAATCGTTCTTTATCCTGAAAACCCCAATTTCAGTCGGTTTAGTTTGCATTTTCTTTCCTTTAACGTTCATGGTGAAATATTTATGACCTTAACTACGAGTCGCGCAAAGCTTTCGCGACACAAAACGTACAAATTTCGCTGGTGGTCATTTGAATTTTATGGTTTGCTTTTACTTCCTATGCTCTTACTTATTACCTTTAAAAGAAATTTACCCTTATAATTCACTTTTAAAAGCATTCCTTCATGGTATTGTAATAAGGTAATATATGTATACTTAAGGCTTTTTATAGTTGCTATGAAAACTACTGGTGTATACAAAAGAAAAATGAGGAAATGTTTGCGAAATTAAAATTATCATCAACATAAAAATTGTTATATGAACTTATAAATCTTTGTTTCAATAAATTGAAACTGCAAAAAATGTAAGTAGTAGTTATTACCTTTTATCATAGTTACAAGTCTCACTTAAATTGCCGTTTATACCGTTTTAATAAGTAACCACAAACAGTGCAGTAAACGCCATCTATGATGATTTAGCACTGAAGGCATTATGCTTTATAATGTTCTTTTTAATTCAGGATATCGACTTGCAACTGAAATCTACTAGATGAGGCACGTATACTGTAATAGTACGAAAAGTATTAGCGGAAATTTCTAGATGGCGTTATTGCATTGACTGCAGTTATTCATTAATTTCACTGTTAACTACCAACAACTAACGGTCTATGACGTGCTGATCAGGGTAAGTCAATTAGAAATCGCAGTCTACGTGTTACAAATAGTTCCGAGTCCTAAACAAAAGCTTATTTCCTGATACACAACATCAAAATAAAGAATTTCCACAATTAACTTATATGATTAGGTTAGAATTATTTTACTTAATGGACAATTTTCAAAACTCACATTTTTAGAATGAATATTTATATATTGTTGTCAGATTTGTAAGCTTAAAGCTTAAACAGAGAAGACTACAAATGGGAGTAAAAACTCATGACTATTAAAGGATAGAATACGCAAGGATCCTCTTCACAATGAGTAACTGCGCATTAATTTCCGTATTGTCAGTTGTCAAAACCTAAGAAAATGTGTGTTCGTTTGCCCTTTCTACTACAATTCGCGCATGCATAATTTTTGAGAATCAGTTGTACGCAACAAAAACTCATGAAACCAACTGAGTTTTAAACAATATGCCTACACCTACGCGTCAAATCTAATGCGCACTAGCTTACTGCGCAGTGACTTTCTGAACACTATTTGGTGACGCTTTTACAACTCGCGTCGTATAGTAAGCAATCCTACCTTATTTATACTCTTACCTCTTATTTTCTTAGGTTAAACAAACGAGGAAAGAACTACGGTCAGTTCCCAACCACCACCCACCACCCATCCATTCCAATGAGGACCTTCCGCCCCGTGGTCCGTAGGAACTGTACACCCATCAACGAGTCTTATGTAAAAATTAATATACCTATCTAGAATGACTATAAATACTAATGACAGCTACAAAATAAAATTTTTCATTTTGGTGTTCAAGATGAGTTAAAAATACTATTATCGTCCAGGTCCTATAAATTTAATACTAATTGTATTGGCGCTATTTATAACTTTAATGCATTTTAACTGCGTGGTTTTACGCCTTTTAAAATGGGTTTCCAAATATAGCTACCTGAATTTAATGCTGACTGACAATTTGCAAGTTTTTTGCATCTGCTCAAGGCTATAAATCAGCTACTTTTCAACGCCCTTTTCGAATATAAGCGGAGGCAAAACTTTAAATCTGATTTAGGAGTTTGAAAATGTATCACCTTTCGATTACTTTTTTCGGGACCATTTATTATTGTCAATTACAATGTAACCGAAATACTTTTTAACCTTTTTAACAGTAACATCAAACTTTGGTTCTATGTATTAGTAAAGTAAAATAAAATGTTCTGTATTTTAATATTAAATTTAGACTCGAATATATTTTTGGATTTCCATGGCAATTGAAAAATTAAAATAATAAAAAGCGTATTTTCATAAGTACAAAAATCAAAATTAGGCACCAGTTTTGTCATAAATTTACTGTCGTTTACTTTTTTAAAGATATATAAATTTACTTTAAATCTTACGGTTATCACTGGTTAAATGCGTTTGTACGCTGCGCTATGAGCGATTGCGCATCAATTAAGTACTTTCAGTTGTCAAATACAAAATGTAAAACAAAATCTCCTTGGCTACGCAACAAATCGGTTGCGCACTGTACTACTGCGCAGCGTACAAATAGTTGGCAAGACAAGTAGCTGTCATTCGTATGCCCTTAAGTCTAGATTTTTTGGTCATAGTTACATCATAAATGACGTACTACGCGTGCTTTGTACAAGTAGCAACTAGAATTTAATCACAAGACCCCTTTAGGGTGTTTCTGGAATAAGTAGCAAGCTTGCAGGAGGTGATAGAGCTTTATAAAACAAGAAAATTAAGTAAATGTTTACAGAGGTTCGAAAAAACAAAAAAACAAACGCATTTGAAAGTGGCCAGTCCGACCCTGGTAGGATTACGCAGAGAATTATGACATTACAACGTCATATTCCATCAGTTGCAGCATCCGTGTTTTACGAGAATTTGTTTTATATTTTGTGTTTTTAATTGCATGTTAGGGTGTACTAATAATGCATACCATTAGCGATGAATAAAGTAGTTATTTAATTAATTGTTATCGCAACGAGCATCTAAAGGTTATTATGCGTAGTAGCATATTAGAAAACTGTTGATATTTACTTTATCAGTCGTTTCATAACCGCCACTTTTATATTTTTCATCGATGTAGTTGCTTGGTTGTTATCGTTGGTTGGTTTTTCTATACGTTTCCAATTCACGCCCAGGACCGGCTTCGCATAGCAATTTAATATGGTTTTCTTAAAAAAAAATTGTCTCTTAAGCACGATGTTTTGCATCTAGTTTACAACCTGAAAAGCTTGTATTTCTAGGAACTCTATTAGATATACTGCTACTTACTTAGTTTACATCATCTGTTATATTAAATTCAAATACTGTGGATAATCATGGAAACTTTGTAGAACTTTTTAGGATTTTTATCTTTATCAATCCAATTATACGCTGTATAAAAGAAACTTTTAAAAGGAATACGCCAACACTAATTATTCGATGGTCTTGCGATTAATTGCTCGTCCTCATCCTTAAATTCCGATGATAATTCCGCGGGCATTCCAAGTTTATCAATTTACGTCAAAGGCATGAAAAGGGTCACAACTGTCATTCGGTAATTAAAATTTCTTGGAAGGGCAAGTGCCGAAATCGGCCGTTAACCGGAAAGGAAAGGATGGATAATTTAACGACGCGGCAGCGGTCTCGGTTTAGGGAGGACGAGCCCCTGGGATAAATCTTTCCATCAGACTTAATCAGTACTGTTTACTCGTTTCTTTTAACGCTTCGAATGAATTGCTTTTGAGAGAGCTTGTTAAAAGAAACCAATTTGGAAAAGGACTCGCGGGGACGGGGAGAAAGCCTCTTGGAAATTGCCAGAGGAATTCTTAACGATTAAATGAAAATCTTTTCTTTCATTCCAATATCGTTTATCAGTCTCGAAATGAAGGCATGTTTATGTATGTACGAATTAAAATTTCTTTCTGCTCCATGTCGATGTTAGTATGAAAGAAAGAAATTGAAAAACACGTGAACAGGAAGAAGTGATTAAATAAGCAGATGTCTCTTTTGTAAAAATAAATTGGGAAAATTCAATCTAATCCTACAACCCGTAGGCGACTCGAAATTTTTGGAGAGGCCAGTAACGGATAATTCAATGGGCGTAAAGAGCACTAAGTGGTAACTCTGTGCCTGTAAAAGGCCACGTGACATAGAACAAAACGTTGATTTAGTGTTTAAATATATAGGGTTGTTCGGAAAGTCATTTCGTTTTTTTTTGTGGAAATGAAAGACAGTTTTCGTATAATAAACGAATACTACTACTATATTGACCGTTCTGGTCCAACACCTTTTGCCATCTTTCTGGTAGTAGCAAAATTCCACGCTCATAAAATTTTTTGTCTTTGCTGGCAAAAAACTGATCGAGGAGGTTTTTGACCTCCTCATTTGAGGTGAAGGTTTTACCGTCTAAAAAATTTTGGAGTGACCGGAACAAATAATAATCCGATGGTGATAGGTCTGGAGAATATGGTGCGTGTAGCATTGTATCCCATTCAAGCTGTAAAAGTTTTTGGCGAGTGACCAAACTTGTGTGAGGTCTCGCGTTGTCTTGGTGAAACACTACACCTTTCCTGTTGATTAGTTCTGACCTTTTCTGTTGAAGTGCATCATTCAGTTTGTCCAGCTGATGACAGTAGACTTCCGAATTAATCGTTGTGTTATCCGGTAAAAGCTCAAAAAAAACGATTCCTTTAAAATCCCACCAAACAGACAGCATCACCTTTTTTTGGTGAATATCGGCTTTGGAAATGGTTTGAGCCGGTTCATCTTTTTTGCTCCATGACCTCTTGCGTTTGACGTTGTTGTATACAACCCATTTTTCGTCCCCAGTGATGATGCGCTTCAAAAACGGATCATTTTCGTGACGTTTGAGAAGCGAATCGCAGACGTCAATGCGGCGACACAGATTTCTCTCTGTGAGAACATGGGGAACCCATACATCGAGCTTCGAGGATAATCCCAGGCCTTTCAAGTGGTCATAAACTGTTGAATTTGATAAATTTAACCTCAATCCGATCTCACGTGTTGTTATTCGCCGGTTCACATCAACTAATGCCTTTATCGCGTCTTTATCAGCTTCAACCGGCCTTCCCGAACGTGGTGCATCTTCGACATCAAAATTGCCGGATCGAAATTTAGCGAACCAGTTCTGGCACTGGCGTACTGTCAACACACCTTCTCCATACACATCAGTCAATTTCTTTCTGGCTTGAACAGCATTTTTACCCTTTCTGTAGTAAAACAGTAAGATATGTCGAAAATGCTGCTTATCGCTCTCCATATTTAAAAGGGCACCAACCAAAAACTACTGCGTAGAATTAATTGGAATTTTTCACACACAAGCCTTGCTATATGAGCTCTCAAAGCATATAAAAATTATACGGCTTAAATGTGAAGTTGGGTGCAAAAGAATACAATTAAATCCTCTGTCGGGAAAAAACGAAATGACTTTCCGAACAACCCTATATATATGTTGTCGCGTAATCAAACAGCTCTCGCACTTTTAATTAATTTACTCTAATCCTTTAAATAGTATCACTATGATTAATTAATCATTTGTGATCTACTAAATTGCTGTTTCGTTCTTCTAATTTGCTTTCGATCATGTTATAAATAGAACTGTTCTATTTCCAAAAACAAAAACCTTTTGGGTGTTTCATTCCCGTCAGTCACGCCTAAGAGTAAAGCGGAAAACCTTCTTCAGCTTCATTTTAAGATTAGTGCCCCAGCATGTGCCTGTGATTCAAGGAAACTGCAGAAAAGTTTGGACCAGGATAGACGGACCGGAATCAGAAGAAGAAACGTAGTAATTTTGACATTGTAATATTCCAATTTCAACAATGGTAAACACTTTTAGTGGCAGCAAATCCATAAATTAATTAGAGTAGCAGCGACGTCAACTTCATGGCAACGACAGGAAATGGACCACGAATTGCGGAAATCGAAACGATCGAGAATAGGAACGTTATCCACAGGTTCGTTGCGTCAATAAGCTACAACTCTGTCAAGTGTAGAACGAGTGAGACTGCGTACCACAGAGTTTGCTCCTAGTGACCGAGAATATTTTTTGTGTTGTTGGAGAGAACCCTGAAACTCTTATAAGTTTCTGAGAATAACTGAGTAAAGGGCACAAGACGCGAAAACTTCTGCAACACAAGGTTATCGGACACAGGAAGCCCGCCACATTCCTGAGAAATCAGTAAACGTCGTAGGAGACCCAGTTTTGCAAGCAATTTGGCTGATTGTGGGTCAAATACAACTCCATTTAGTAACTAAAATCAATAGCACATTCGACCAGCTACCATCAGTAATTTATACAATTCAGAAGGCAACACCACCACCACTGGAAGTAGCTGCTAGCAGTATCGTCAAGGCATAAGCAATTGCAAATAAAAGTGTTCAACTTCAAATTAAAGAAGGGCTATCATCATTGCGAAGACAAATCGATTCCATCGAACTTTCCGAAAAACATAAACCGTTTCATCCCGTTGTGACAAACGATTTCATTCACGAGATGAGGGGGGCGCATCTAACGTACTAGTATACATCGTATATTTGGTCTTAAAGCAAGATGTGAATCACCAGGACCAAATGTCAACAGGGAGACGGAGTAGGGTGTTATCAGTGGCGGCAATCTTTATGTATTTTTTATGGGAATGTAAAGGGTGTTTCTGAAATAAGTGTGAAGCTTTAGAGGGTGTTAATTAAATGCAATAGGGAAGCGCATGATGAGTATATTTATAAAAAAACTACAGCAAGGACAATCCGAAGCTGGTAAACATAAACGACGATAACTTATTGCTTTCTGATTGACGAGTGACAGCTTCTGGGAATACTACGAAAAAACTGCATGGTGGAAGAGAGGCTTCAATGAGTTTACCAAAACTCTCGCGCAAAAATATAAAGCATTTGGCGAATTATTGTTGACCTTGTGCCCTGGTGATTATTACGCGCGTTGTTTCTTGTCCGTGGAGTTAGATCCGGACTACCAAGAATATAATCATCACCCTATGGGAAAAATTGGGGTTTGAAGCACTTTTTTGTCAACTGACCAATCCACCCGCAACTGAAAATCAGATTCCTGCAAGGTTTGCATTCGCTGCAAATGATACGGATGCACTAAGGATTAAGTCAATATTTCCATTTATTTCGCTAGTTTGGGGGTTTCTTTAATTTTTGTTCAGTACAAATTACTTCAAATTAATATGAAAAAATTGTTGCTGTTGTTACACCCTCGCCGGGAATAGAACCCGAAAACTTTGGCTTCACGTTTGAATGCTCTGACGACTAAACTACGAGATGGGACAGCAACTACAGCGATATATTTTCCTCATTAATTTGAAGTAATTCGTAGCGGATAAAAAATTAAATGAATTTTTACATTACTATTAAATATTAACCACTATTAAAAGTTTCTCAAAATATTTCATGATATTAATATATATATATACATTAGTTTTTCGTTGTTCCTCCCAACACCTCTCGTAGGTCAGTGGTGAGAGCGTAAAGCTAAAGGTCGCGGGTTCTATTCTCGGCGAAGGTATAGAAGCAGCAACAATGTTTCCTCATTAATTTGAAGTTATTTATTAGGATCCGTCAAATGGACATACACCATCTGATGGCAAAATTTATAACTCGAATGAGGGAAAAATTTACATAGGAACTGTGCACGCAAATTGTAAAATTGTTTATTAAAATAATAAAACACGTTAAAGAAGTAAAAATTTTTTTGATGATGGAGTCGACGAAGTTTTCTTCTAAAGTTAAATCAAATAAAAAGTTAATATGTTCAGTGAAAAGCTGCAATAGCACTTCAGACATAGATCTTCACTCTTCACCTACATTAACTATACTTTCCAATAAAAACTAACCGTTTTATAAATGTAAAAAATATATTCGGAAAATTAGAGAAAAAAGTAAATTAGAAGCTTGGATGAAAGCAGTAGGTATCAAAGAAGTAAATTCCGGAATAAAAATTTATTCAAGATGTTTCCATTAGTTGTCGTTACAAAAAATAAATTTAGTATTCTTATAATTTCGTTAGTTTATGTAATTATAAAATTCTTTGAAACGCCATTCCCAGGAAAAGGCAGTATGGTTTTACCCATACCCTAATGATTATACGAATACGTAGTATCTCTTTTTTATTCATATCCATTATGTCTAGGAAAATATGGTAAACACTCGATAGTAGTGTTTTCGCGTCACGATAATGTGAACATCTTCATTATTATTCGAAACCACAAACAAACAAACAAACAAACTAAACCTTTATTTACAAAAACGAATGTTCGTCGAAATTAAAAATCGATATTTCGCAAATAAGTAGTAGAAAAACGTTAAGTTCGAAGTTTCCCAAAAGGGAAAAAACTTGTACAAGTGCTTTCCGCGTCCACGAAATAAAACTTTTATTTCAACTAGCGAAATAATTAATGAAGAAGCAAAATTATTATCGAAAAGTTAAAATGATAAAAAATTTACGACCATTAAGGGATGGCTACAACGCTGAAAAAAATGATTTGGAATTCGTTTTTTAAAATTTCTGAGGCAAATTATATTCCCAAGGTGATGTCATTGACGAGGAGGTGGAAAAATTTCAATCATTGAATACAGATAATTTGAAAGTGATAACAAATAAGGTAGAGGCAGACCTAGATTGGATTACTGTTCGCAAATAGTTAAGGATGTGTGTTCTAGTTTTAGGGAAATGGGAGGATTAGCTCAGGATAGGAAAGAGTATCCAACCAGTCTTAGGACTGACGATCTTATGATGATGATTATGAACCCAATAGGGTGTTATCAGTGGCGGCAATCTTTATGTATTTTTTATGGGAATGTAAAGGGTGTTTCTGAAATAAGTGTGAAGCTTTAGAGGATGTTAATTAAATGCAATAGGGAAGCGCATGATGAGTATATTTATAAAAAAACTACAGCAAGGACAATCCGAAGCTGGTAAACATAAACGACGATAACTTATTGCTTTCTGATTGACGAGTGACAGCTTCTGGGAATACTACGAAAAAACTGCATGGTGGAAGAGAGGCTTCAATGAGTTTACCAAAACTCTCGCGCAAAAATATAAAGCATTTGGCGAATTATTGTTGACCTTGTGCCCTGGTGATTATTACGCGCGTTGTTTCTTGTCCGTGGAGTTAGATCCGGACTACCAAGAATATAATCATCACCCTATGGGAAAAATTGGGGTTTGAAGCACTTTTTTGTCAACTGACCAATCCACCCGCAACTGAAAATCAGATTCCTGCAAGGTTTGCATTCGCTGCAAATGATACGGATGCACTAAGGATTAAGTCAATATTTCCATTTATTTCGCTAGTTTGGGGGTTTCTTTAATTTTTGTTCAGTACAAATTACTTCAAATTAATATGAAAAAATTGTTGCTGTTGTTACACCCTCGCCGGGAATAGAACCCGAAAACTTTGGCTTCACGTTTGAATGCTCTGACGACTAAACTACGAGATGGGACAGCAACTACAGCGATATATTTTCCTCATTAATTTGAAGTAATTCGTAGCGGATAAAAAATTAAATGAATTTTTACATTACTATTAAATATTAACCACTATTAAAAGTTTCTCAAAATATTTCATGATATTAATATATATATATACATTAGTTTTTCGTTGTTCCTCCCAACACCTCTCGTAGGTCAGTGGTGAGAGCGTAAAGCTAAAGGTCGCGGGTTCTATTCTCGGCGAAGGTATAGAAGCAGCAACAATGTTTCCTCATTAATTTGAAGTTATTTATTAGGATCCGTCAAATGGACATACACCATCTGATGGCAAAATTTATAACTCGAATGAGGGAAAAATTTACATAGGAACTGTGCACGCAAATTGTAAAATTGTTTATTAAAATAATAAAACACGTTAAAGAAGTAAAAATTTTTTTGATGATGGAGTCGACGAAGTTTTCTTCTAAAGTTAAATCAAATAAACAGTTAATATGTTCAGTGAAAAGCTGCAATATCACTTTAGTCATAGATCTTCACTCTTCACCTACATTAACTATACTTAACAACCATTTTATATATGTAAAAAATATATTCGGAAAATTAGAGAAAAAGTAAACTAATAGAAGCTTGGATGAAAGCACTAGATATCAAAGAAGTGAATTCCGGAATAAACATTTGTTCACGTCATTTTAATGCACATGATTATATTTCAGGAAGTATTTACCATCAGCCATAACCTTAATATTTAAAACTAGAATCATACTAAAATTATAAAGTGAGAAATTATTTATTCCTGTGTAATTGATTTAACACAATTCTAATGATACGATATAAGTATTTTGAAGTTAAGAACCTATCTGCTGCAATACAACAAAGTTGCAATAATGTGTTTGCAACGTTCTCTTAAATCGGCTTTGCACGTGCAAGTCATTGATATGATATTGCTTAAATCACTTAGAATCACCTCACCAATTATATAACGTGAATCACTTTTTAAATCCGAAGTTTGTAAAAAGTAGGCAGTAAACTTGACGGAATTTGAAGGCTAGCTTCCGGATTTGTTATTTCCGAATTTTATAATGTGATTGGCATTAAAAACACGTTCACCTTCAACGAAATTTCTTTTCCGAGGCTTTGTGTCAGCCCAATCACATATTGTGTCAATACTTATCATTTTATCGTAATTTAAAAACTTGGAAATTGCACGGTACACTATAGGAACTACGATAAATTTTCCCTAATCGGCGCCATGTTTTTAGGCTCCTCCCATTTGACGGATCCCAATAGTGAATAAAAATGAATTGAATTTTTACATTAATACTATACAGAAGAAACACAACATGGATGCTGCTTATTGAATAAGGCGTTGCAGTGTCCTATTTGGTGACATGAGATATTAGGGCCGGATTGGCCCTTGCTTCTTCTTTCAAGTACGTTTTTCCTGAAAACGGTGAACTTCCGGACCACCAAAAATTTGTTGGTACCCTGTACCTCCTGTACGATTGCTACTTATTTCAGAAACACCCTCTATTTCTACACCGATAGGAATATTTTAGAGGCCGGTTTATCTATTTATTGTATCATATAATCGCGCATTTTCTAAAACGTCTTCCGGTTCAGATTAAATCAAAACTGGGACAGGAAACAGATTAAAACCGCTATTGATCCAGCATTCCTATTGAGCGCAGTTTTCGTTACTTTTGTGTTTTCAAACTGCTACTCCATAGTTTAATTAATTAAAAGCGTTGGTACGCGTTCTAATATCAGGCAGGCGCGATTTTTTCGGAACGGTTTGTACAAGGGATGTCGCCCGTCACAAATGGCTACATTTATATTTGAATTAGGTCTTCGGCTGGATTATTTTGTCGGGGTGCGACGGAACCGTGGCTTATTAAGCCACCGACGACTGACGCAAAGCGGGCCGCGTCCCGACGCCGTGACGCTTTACCCACAGTAATAATAATAATAATGCAAGCTCGTTAAACACAGCCGAACCGACGAATTCAATTTATGAAACCTATTTTAATAATTGCGGCAGTAAATCTATCTGAGGCGATGACAGACGATGGTCTCAAACCGCTGCGCTCATCGGAATGTTTGTAGATGAAAGGCTTTATTGTTCCTTGCAAAACGTCTAATTGGCATTGTGGACGAAATGGGAATTTAATTGACCTTTTTCTTTCAAGTTCGGAAATTAGAGTGGCTACAATTATGTTGAAAGACTAATGACTAGAGTTCGGATTATTGCACTTAAAAAATGACAAATACATGAATATAAATATGCATAAAAAATCATCACATTATGCAATTTAATATGAATTGTATGAAATTCCGATATTGTACTAGGAAATATATAAAACTATTGGTTTCTGTGAATAAAATGAATAAAACACGTAAGTAAACTGAGAATCAGAGTTATCTGTGTTTACGCGATTCTAGTGCAATCGCCTGATGTATATGCATTGATGACGTTATTGTTTGGTTAGGTTAGGTTTGGAGATGTTTATGTATTAGTGACGTTAGTGTATGGTTATTAGATAGATTTATGATAAACCGGAGTTTCTTTACTGCCCCTGACATATAGGAATAACATCTTAAGATGATACCCACGTCATACTATTCTAACATCCAACATATAAGCCCGCCTCCGGCAAGCAGGAGCATTATAAATCTCCCTAAGCAAACAATGACGTCACCAACGGATATAGGTACATCTCCAAACAGCCTGCCGTATTATTGCTGATTGCCATTTAACAAATGTATAGATTTCCTAGGAAATGTGTCTAATGTAATTTATTTCACACATTTTCGGGCGATTTTAGGAATTATGTACTTTCCTAGGAATGGTATACAATGACGGATTTGATACATTTGCGGTAACATCTATACAAATGACAATCAGAATCTGACATTAAATGATATCAAATCGATGGAAAAACTATGATACCTTTATGGTGAAACTGATAAATAATTTACTGCGTATGTTCTAAAATCGACTTTTGCTTGATATAAAAGAAAAAAGAAAAGTTTAAATCACTCGGGAACTGAGGTGCTGATGCTTCTTGTAAAATGTTTTTTATGTGTTTGACCGACAACCAAAGTTATTTCTTTTAAAAAATTTATTTTATTCGACGTTTAAACATGTATAATTAATTGAAAATGTTATCTTACGTTTTTACAGCGAGAAGGTCCTCTTTTAAAGATGTTTCCATTAGTTGTCGTTACAAAAAATAAATTTAGTATTCTTATAATTTCGTTAGTTTATGTAATTATAAAATTCTTTGAAACGCCATTCCCAGGAAAAGGCAGTATGGTTTTACCCATACCCTAATGATTATACGAATACGTAGTATCTCTTTTTTATTCATATCCATTATGTCTAGGAAAATATGGTAAACACTCGATAGTAGTGTTTTCGCGTCACGATAATGTGAACATCTTCATTATTATTCGAAACCACAAACAAACAAACAAACAAACTAAACCTTTATTTACAAAAACGAATGTTCGTCGAAATTAAAAATCGATATTTCGCAAATAAGTAGTAGAAAAACGTTAAGTTCGAAGTTTCCCAAAAGGGAAAAAACTTGTACAAGTGCTTTCCGCGTCCACGAAATAAAACTTTTATTTCAACTAGCGAAATAATTAATGAAGAAGCAAAATTATTATCGAAAAGTTAAAATGATAAAAAATTTACGACCATTAAGGGATGGCTACAACGCTGAAAAAAATGATTTGGAATTCGTTTTTTAAAATTTCTGAGGCAAATTATATTCCCAAGGTGATGTCATTGACGAGGAGGTGGAAAAATTTCAATCATTGAATACAGATAATTTGAAAGTGATAACAAATAAGGTAGAGGCAGACCTAGATTGGATTACTGTTCGCAAATAGTTAAGGATGTGTGTTCTAGTTTTAGGGAAATGGGAGGATTAGCTCAGGATAGGAAAGAGTATCCAACCAGTCTTAGGACTGACGATCTTATGATGATGATTATGAACCCAATAAGAAGATTTATTATTATAAACAGACTAATAAGAGTAAATAGACTAAGAAGTTATTCCCACCGGTAGGTATACTTCTTTTACTTTCTGTAGCGATGTGCCCCTTCCAATGCCTTTGATGCGAGCTGACAAAATCGTAGGTAGGGAGAAAAAAGCTCATTATACTCTCGACTCTTGTTCATTAAACATACTTTTTCATACAGTACCTGCCAAAAGTTTTGTTCAATAATGAATAGTAGTGCGAGTCGAAAACAAGCGTTAAAGCTTTTAATATGTCTTCAAATATAAATAAACATCTCGTTAATATTTTCAGTAGTAATTGGTACCAATAACAGCACATTTGAGCAATGCAATTGTAGTGGATAAAATAGTCAATTTTTCCGTGTAGTACTGTACGGATTATACGCTCCCCACCGGTTAAGAGTTTGGCCGAGAGTTGTCTCCTTCCTTTTCTGGCCTAGTGCTGTCTCTTCTACTATGCGTCGGTCAAACTGAAGGTCACATCGCTACAGAAAGTAAACGAAGTATACATATACATATATCAATTTCCTATAAATGCGGTACGAGCATGCACACTAGCGCAGCGGTTAGTTATCTACCACATTTTTTGTAATAAACCATGATAACGAAAATGATTTTATAATTTGATGTTGATTTTCCCTAAAATAATATAACAATTCCAATTTTTTGAATTTTAAATTATCTTACACTTACACCATAAATTAGACGGGCCCTATTTAATGGTTCACCCTGCCCCTATCGCACTAGTGCAGGATCAGGACAAATTTTCTTTACTTTCACGACACTTCATACTTTTATTACATCGCCTCAATTTTTTTCGTCCATCTATCGCATGTCGCATTACAGTCGGCCGCGGAGTAGGGGTAGGAAACTGAAAGGCGCTCGGCAGAGCAGCTAAGGCCAATATGGCAGCGCCATGGCTCGCTTGATCTAACCGTGTAGCATTTATATTCTCACTCATTCATGCAAGTGCATGACAATTACATTTATAAACTGTGAAACTCAATGCGAAGATGAAATTATTGATACAATAACTGAAATTCAAAATAATTCGATGATTTAAATAAATATTGTTCTTAGTTTTTAAGATACGTCTATCATCTGAATAATTGTATTTATTATGTATTCCGTACTCTCATATGCAGATTGAAATTAAAATTTGTAGTTGGATATCTTGTCTACTATTGATTTCCCATTATCATTTCCATTTTTTTATTATTAAGAAAATATTAAAAAAAAAATATTTGAATACTCTAAATAGAATGATTTTAAGTTGAATGCCTACAATCCGGAAAGTTTCATTTGCATCGTGGTTTCATAGAACCACAATTGTTTTTTACGTATTAAGTGTAGTATTCGTTAAATTTACAGTTGTTGTTTTTTTTCAGTTCACGTTGTTGGGTGTCTACTGAAGTAACTTTTACTTATTTTCAGAGAACAGCATAAAAAACGGATCGTAGGGAAAGTAATTAAAAAAAGTTTCCTTCCCATTTGTACGCCTTTTGGTTAACAAAAGGCGGAAGCGATTGATCTGGAAAGAAACAAGGTCCGAATTTCGAGATAAAACGGAAATTTTCATTTAGCACCGAACGATATTAGTTTTTTACGCATTCAAAGATTGCGTTTGTCCCTAAAGGATTACCATTCTGAGATTTCGTTCGAATAAAAGAGAACGATAAAACCTATCTGACAAAGCCTCCGAGGGCTTTTGAGTGAGGTCCAAGTGTCACCGAAAAATCCCTAAAACTGACCAAGAATACACCGCAAAGGTACTTGGGAATGTTTTCGGTAAACATTTAGGAAATTCAAAAGCTAATATAACCGTTCAAGTATACAATGAAACTCGCAAAAAAAGGATATATTGAAAAGGCAAAGAGAGAGAAAGCATTTCTGATTGACCAGTGCTTTCTTTTGTCCAAAAGCATTCGCAAGTTAGTAGATGAAAGACAATAGAAGTTTACGTATTATAAAAAATCATTAAGAAATAAAATAGAGAAATGAGAGACTTAGGGAAGACTATAATGGGGTCTGTTCAAAAAGTATCGGGAATTTCGAATTTCCACGCATATTCCATTTTCGATTTTTTTTTGTGGCGTTATGTTGGTACTCATGTCTCTCACTTATGCCTAGTTAATTTTTGACAGCGGATTTGCTTGCACGTGTTTTGGCTCGTCTTCGATTTTTGCCTTTTCTAAAAAAGTGGATCAAAGAATCTGTGTCAAATTTTGTTTGAAAAACAAAATTAAGTGCGTTAACGCATTCCGAATGTTGACTGTGACATATGGTGAAGCTACCTTGGACCGAAGCAACGTTTGTCGGTTGTACAAAATGTTCTAAGAGGGCCGAACAGATGTGAACGACGAAGAGGGTGCCAGACGTCCGAGCACGTCAACAACAGACAAAAACAGTGATCAAGTGAACAAGTGAATCGCATTAAGATTGCTAATAAGCTTTTGGACTCTGTCCTCGACAACCTACATTTACTCCAGAGTGTCATAACTGGTGACAAATCATGGGTTTATAGTTATGACGTGGAAACCAAAGCTCCATTATCCCAATGGAAGCTGTCGCACGAATCAAGACCGAAAAAAGCGCCCCAAATTAGATCGAATGTGAAGGTTTTGCTTACAGTTTTCTCCGATTGCGGGGGGGTGTTGCATCATGAGTTCTTGCCATAGGGTAGAACGGTCAATAAGGAATATTACCTGCAAGTTATCCGCCAGAAACACTCGGATTTGCGGAAGACCAAAGATTGGCTTTTGCACCATGATAACGCCATTGGTCACGCATAGTTGCTTGTGCGCGAATTTTTGGCCAAAAACAACACACTAATAATGCCGCAGCCACCGTGTTCCCTAGATGTTGCCCACTGTGACTTTTTCTTGTTCCCGAAACTGAAGAGGCCCATGAAAGGACGACGCTACTCTACGATTGAGGAGATAAAGACGAAATCGAAGGAGAAGCTGACAAGATCACAAAAATTATTTTTTGAAGTGCTTCGAGGATCTGATGAGGATTACTTTGAAGGGGACAAAATTATATATTCATGAACAAATAAATGATTTTTGAAAAAACACAAAATTCGTGATACTTCTTTACGAGGTCGTATACTGTAGAGCATATCGGTGATTTTTGACTATTTAGTTTAGCCATTAATCAATGCAAAACATTAAGGACAAAAAAGGTTGTTTGATTAGACAAACGAAGTAAGTTCATCTACTTTTTACACTCTTTACATTAGAAATGTTGATTTTCTAGGTTCCAAATTGTCCGTATTAATACACATAATTGTGAATAGATGTCTTGTAGATTATTATTTTCATAAATACAAATTTGATATTCAATAAAATTGCCATTGATGGTTCTTGTGTAACTTGCACATTCGTTGTTTTTGTTTAATAGAAAATAATGTTCTTAAATATTTCACAATAATATAGCAACTTTTCAAAAATATTGTAGTAATGCATACGTTCAATATTCTGGAATCTTCCAGAATTTTCTGTAAAAAAAAATATCCAAAAACAGGGTGAAAATTTGTCAAATATTTTCAAAAGTTGGACAGTCGCTTATCAGTGGTGTGGTAGTGGCGTAACAACGCCGCTTTTAAACTAGTATTAGAAGGGAAAAAACATTTTTATTGCGTTTTATAAGACGTATTTATAGACAACGTGAAATTGAGTATCTATAGGTAATGGTAGGGAGGGGTCCAAAAATAATGTTTTATCATAAGTTTACCGAAAAATATCTTATAACTCAGTTTGAAGTCGAGATCTACACCTAATAATCCGAACATGTGTTAATCTGAACTTCCGCTAATACGAACAACGAACATTTGAAGTCATAATCAGAACAAACCTTAAGAGTTCAAAAAAGTTTGAACAAGTTCGAACAGCGCACTTTGCGACTTCTCCTCGCTCGAAAAGAGGCTGTTGGAGACATACAAAACCTTACATTTCGTCCGTCTTAAGAAACAATTCCGTTAACAGCTATGAAATGGCGCAAAACGAAGACATATTGCATCATCAATTTAGGAAAAGGTTGCTATTATTAAAAGTTTAGAGTGAGGAATAGACGTTTGTTAACATTTTTCAAGTAGTGTCCGACCGAAAGTTCGGTTTCGGTTTCGGTCGAGTTTCGGCAAAAAAACGAGTTTCGGTTTAGTTTCGGTTTCGGCGGCAAACCTGCTGAAACTACGACCGAAACCGAAACTGCGTTCGGGAGTTTTCGCGCTCTGCTCGGTCATGTTCGGCGCGTTAAATTCCATCCAAGCGAAGTCTACCATACTTACTCAAATAAACATCTCACCTATTTTAAGTATTTTTAAGGCGCAATTAAAGTATTTCCTTAAATGAGGGGTTGTTATGTTGATTTTGATATGAATAAGTGAAAATGTCAAAAACTGCAGACCTATGTGATTTAAAGATAAAAAATGAAACTGACTGATTATAATAATGTTTTCTTTATTTTTCTCTCAAAACATGATCCTTATAAGAAAGTTTCGGTTTCGGCCGAAACTGCGACTGTTGCCGAAATTCGGTTTCGGTATTGGTTTCGGTCGTAAAAACCAGTTTCGATCGGACACTATTTTCAAGTAAACGAAAAATGCAAATGTTATTTTAAAACGCGTGAACCATAATCAAACCTTTTAACTTTATAACTTATTAAATATCAAACTACTAAACCGATGAATTACCTAATATGTACGTACATATTTATTATATGTCTTCACGTATATTTATAATAAATAAACAATCAGAGAACCGAATACAGAAATATTCTATTACATCTGAGGTCAGCATCATTTCTTTTGAAAAATATGACGTTGTACTTATAGGAGAATTGCAAAATAAGGCCCTCACCTATCTTTCTGAATCAATAATAAAGTAAAATAAATCCAATAAATGCAATTTTAAAGCATTTGAGGGGTATTACGCTTTGTTCCAAAGATTTTGAGAGTTCGGTAAGTTTGGAACAATTTTTAGAGAAACGGATTCCACACATTCATCAAATGATGTACAGAAAGCAAAAATGTCGACAAAGTGTGTAACCTTTAGATTTGGTAAACATTTTGCCTTACCTGTATATATTTATAAGAAATTAGATCACTTACCTACCTATTTCAAATTATCATGATGACCCCCGATGTAGCTGTAAATCATGCATAATAATTTTGCTGTAGACGCGATCTCATCAACAACTGGGTATTTTGCCAATTCCATTATCAGAAGCATAATTAAATATTCCACGTTTAAATCACAAACTGTAACAAGCAAAAAATATGAAGAGTTAGAAGAAAATAAAACCTCATTTAGAGGACTTTTATACACCTACTTTGATATAACTTTGTAATAATAAACCCCAGTGGACACGATGTTCTCATTCATCTAACAACACTGGAATGCACTAGAATGCGAGCAGATATTTCTGTTAGCTACGAAATATCGCCACAATCTCTTTATCTTGTTGTTCATCTGGCAATGCGATCTATTATAAACAAGTATATTGTAGAAGATCCACCTAATAGATATGAAATTTATTAAAACATATAAAATTGAATAGGTATGTAAACTAACCTGAAGACAGCTGCATTATTAACAATTAACTATTATTTAATATACGTAGGTATTGCGTAAAGCAAGGAAAATGGCCTAGACAAGTTGACCAACACCACGTTCCACTGTCGAGTCATCACACATAAAACGCAAGCTTGCGCAAGTTCATAGCTTACAGCTAGGCTTTCAATACAGTAGAGAAAGTTACACGTCTGCGCATTGAATTATCCTTAATTCGTACTTAACATGTACTAGTACCACCATCTAACAGTCATGTTTTACACTTTATCGACCCGCTTCTTCTCCACAAACAAATCGCGGAATTATAAACGAGGAGCATTAAAAAATTTCCGACTTCATACTAAATTCTCTTAAAATGCGGGATTTACGCGAAAAACGATTTACTAATGAATAATATATATATAAAAAGTTCGGGTCACTATTCTGCGTATAAACCTGAATTGACTTATGAAAAATACTTTACAGGTACTGAATTTGATCCTAGAAAACTTTTATGAAAGTTTGGACTGGGACTAGTCCCCAATTTTTTATCAGAATAATATTTCTTAAATAAAAGGTGGTATTAGACGTTTATCATATATACTACAGACAAAGCAATTGCTAGTATCTCTATACATGCACTCTTTTGTGTTAATTTGATCTAAGTCAAGTCATGTAACGTAATTTGTTCTTTTTATTTGATAATTGCAAAAGAATGATAGTCCGAATTTACCTTTTAGTAAGAGAAAGAATTGGAGTTCCGAAATAGAGAACCTTTGGAATCGCTATCTAGATAGCTTTAAATAAAATGAAAGAGGTATTAACAACACAGTTTAGTATGAAAATAAAACAAAGTACAATAGAAATACTGGTATCTAAGAGAAAACAAAATAGGGATAGGACGAATATAAAGGTTGGAGACGAAAAATTAGAAGAAGTGTAGAGAAATAAATCAGAGGATAATTCAGGGTCAAGTCACCTCCAACAAAAAAAAGGCTATGCACACTAACGGTTAATTTAGAAATTCGAAAATATTGATAAAGGTATATGTCTAGAACGGCGTGCACCACGGGAAAGAAAGGATTAGAAGCTTTCGAAATGTGCTATTACAGGCGAATGATGAGAATACCGTGGATAGAAAAGCCTAGAAATGAGGAGGTATTATGATGATGACTCTATCATGCAGTACATGCCAGATCCGAAAGGATTTTTAGCGACTCGAAAAGAATTATATCGGATATATGTATTGACTTGTTACCTTCTACCTATGAGGTCTGTTCAAAAAGTATCTCGAATTTTCTGTGTTTTCAAAGATTATTTATTTATTCATGAATATCTATTTTGTCTCCTTCAAAGTAATCCATACCAGATATTATAATCTTGTGCCAACGTTCTTTCCAATCCTGGAAGCACTTGTTCAGCTCCTCCTTCGATGCCGTCTTTATCTCCTGAATCGTAGCGTAGCGTCGTCTTTTCATGGGCCTTTTCAGTTTCGGGAACAAGAAAAAGTAACAGGGGAGCAGGTCTACGGAATACGATGGCTGCTGCATTATTAATGTGTTGTTTTTGGCCAATAATTCGCACACAAGTAACGATGTGTGAGCAGAGACGTTAACATGGTGCAAAAGCCAATTTTTGTTCTTCCACAAATCAGGGCATTTCTTGCGGATTGCTTTACGCAAATTGCGCATAACTTGCGGGTAATATTCCTCATTGACCGTTCTACGCTGTGGTAAGAACTCACGATGCACCACTCCCCTGCAATCGAAGAAAACTTTAAACAAAACCTTTACAAGTGACCTAACTTGGTGCGCTTTTTTCGGTCTTGGCTCGTGTGGCAGCTTACATTGGGATGATTGCGCTTTGGTTTACAGCAGTTATGACCCTCTGGAGCAAATATGGGTCGTCGCGAATGGAGCTCAACCGATTCTTAGCAAAGTTAATGCGATGCTGTTTTTGATCGAAATCGTATGGCAGGAGTTAGTCGATATGTTTAGGTCTTCAGCAACTTCTCTAACGGTTATTGATTTGACCAGCAATGTTTTCTTCACTTCATCAAAGGTTTCGTCTGTTGGTGACGTGATCGCACGTCCGGGACGCTCTTCGTCATTTACATCTTCTCGGCCTTCTAAGAACATTTTGTACCACCGATGAACGTTGCTTCGGTCTAAAGCAGCTTCACCATATTTTGTTTTTTTGCACAAAATTTGATACAGATCCTTTAATCCATTTTTAGGAATAAGCAAAAATTGAAGACGAAGAATTTTTATTTTTACTATTACAAATAAGTTCAAATTAATGAGGAATCGGGAACCGAACCCGGGTCCCCGGATTTACGCACCATTGCTCTACCACTAAGCTGCGAAAGGTGACAGCAGCAACCACGACGATATGTACTCAAAATAAACCATATAAAAATTCATTTAGATACCTCACATACATTCCTGTTCAGAAAAAGGAAAATTTTCTTAAAAACCCGCTATTATCACTATTTTCAAGTCATAATGAGAAAATTGCGAAAACATTATTTTTCACCCCCTTCAAGCGAGTCGCCAAAAATCCTATTAGGTACATCGGTTTTACGTGTATAGATATATTTTACAATCTTTTAAGTCTTTCTAAGACCCTGTAACAGGGTCATTAATTTCAACGAACTTAATTTGTGCAGAAAAAAAAGTAAATAAGAAACTTAAAACCTTCTCCACAAATACTTTTTTTGTTAGATCATAATTCAGATAACAAAACGACTAGAGGTATTAGATCGTCGTAACCGAGGCACGGTTTACCTACCCTAAGGCGTTTATCAAGTTGAATTATAGCTTACGCTATGCAATAATTTTGATGATGATACATAATTCGCAAACGTAAATCCATACCTACCCTACATTTGTACGTAACAGAATAATTAAACAAGAATCGCTATTCCGCTGCAACAAGCACGATATTCAAGAGAAATTTGATTCAGTATTTGATTGTATCTATTCAAATGTCTCTAAAGACACTTGACTCCTTTAGAAAATTATGAAATACTTTAAGAAACGTTTTAATGGTGGTCAATATACAACATTAATGTGTGTAAAAATTCATATCAATTTTCAGTTTGCTTTATTTAAACATTAAATTATTTTTTAAATTCTTCACATTTACAAACAAAAAAATATTTACAACCATTACATTCAATGTGGCCTTTTATTACTAACTGCCTCAGCAAATTCAAATTTTTAGCCCTAAATACAATGATATTTTATAAACTTATCTTACAAAAAGTAATGTCTAACATGAAAAAAAAATGAAAATATTTACTTATTCTATTCCTTTTTCCCTATTCTCCCATACCACATTGTAATACCTACATAATTGTCTACAGTTCATTTCTACACAACCCCGTTTAAATTCTCTATTGTTTCTTACTTATTCACAATTGTTTGTTACAACCCCCTTATCCTTTCTATTCTATAATGATCCTTACCTTACAATAAAATACCTTACGGAATACATATGAAGTTTTTTTATCCTTTATATTGTCACGTTCAATTTGGTAACGGTGTCCTCAACATTTATGTTATATCGGTAATTGGTTAATTATTTATATTAATTGCCTGATTTTAATGCAAATTGATTATTTTGGCGTGACTGGGGGTAAGGAACTAAAATGACAAGATAGGCAAGTTTTAAAAACAATAACAACTTTATTATGTGAATATAAAATGATAAAGAAAATTGGATAAAAACATTTACAGAAAGGATCTCCCTCTCAATGTAGATCAATACACCGAAAAAATAAGTTTGGTTTACTTACATTGATAGGAGCGTCGCAGTCATCATTGCCCAGGGGGCAGTGTCACCAACACACAGAATAGCCACCTATTACTCTTTTTAAGGGTAGACTTTATCCCTTGGCGTTCCGGAATCGAATCATTGCGATCAGACCATCGATCCCCGTTCACGCGCTAAACTTTTTGATGAACCAGTGATTATTTGACCATAGTTCAACGTGGTTGATTCACTGGTTCCAGAAGTTTCTCTGGTTTTGCTGATTTAATGAAAAAAACCGACGAAGTCCTTATTGATGACTTCGCGAAGTTCAATAATTTTCCTAATGACCAGAGCTATCGAACTGGCGTCAAATTCCGCTTGTAAAATAGATAATTGTTTTCACTTGCCGCCTCGTTGTTGCGGAATGCCAAAAACGCTTATTTTGCAAGTGAATGAACTCGATATCCGTTTTATGAATTTGAAAAGAATAGCAACATTACAATTATAAAATATTTAATTAATTTTGAAATATGTTTTAAGGTCTGAAATGGTTTTTTGAATTTCATTAAAATTTCACTGCGTGACAATATGAATACTATACACTCCTCCCTTCTATTACCTAAGCTATACCCTTTCTTTTTTTAATTATATTTTTAGTAGGATCAGTCCATCGCCACTTCCACTTAATACAGTCGAACCTGGATAAGCGAAAACTATTAGATAAGTGAGAAAACTCTATAAAAGACAAAAATAGTCAGGTCCTGTCATTTTAAGCCCCGAAAACCTCTATGAGTGACAGTGTATGTACCTCTTTTAGAGAGAGTCATTTTTCACTTCTAGACCTCTATAAGTGACAATTTCTTACTCTAGACCTCTCTAAGCGAGACTATTTACAATTACTAGACATTTGCAGCACACTTGTGCGCTTGTTCCTACCTGTTCAAGGTACTCATCCTCAACATTTGCTTTCAGTTGATAACAATCATTGGAAAAAGTACGTTTGACTCTGTTTCCTTAAAATATTGAACCGAAAAATTAAAGTAACGAACTTAAAATTGTAAACGCATTCGAAGGCGGGCAATCGCGACACAAAATTATGTGCGATTTTAACTTGCCGGAATCTACCTTTTATAAAATAATAAAAAACAAAGATTTAATAAAATTGCAATGTGAAGAAAGACATGGAAATACTAAAAGGAACAAACTTGTTGAATTTTCCCAAGTCGAAAAGTGTCTAGTAGAACGGATTAAACAGACCCTAGATAAAAATATGAAATTGAAAAACATATTCAAAATTGTAAAAAGGGTACTCTGAAAAAATTAACTGCTTTCTTTAAATAAATAAAATAAGTATCTATTTATAGCCAAATGTGTATATACTTATTTCTTAACGCTCTAGCACCATGTTTATGGGCCTTTCTCTACTAACAGGAAAATCATGGTCCAAGCATTTTTTTTTTTTACTTTGGCTATATTAATGCATAGTTTTATTTATTAAAACACATAATATATAACCTGTTCTTTAAGGAATCATAATCATTTCATAAATTCGGTCTAAAAGCCACCAAAAAACAGTCCTAATTAAGGGTCGAGTATGATTCAGTTCGGTTTTTATTACTTGTATTTAAAAATGTAAAATCTTATAACCCTATTTGAACATAATAAATATTGAATGCATGTGAACAAAAAACAATTATAATTTTAGAGAATTTTTTAGTACTAAAAACGAGTGTTCGAATTTTGTCCATACATTTTTGAACAGTTCTCTGTCACAATTTCAATATCGCGCCACAAAAATATTAAACACTATTGTGATCACATTTCGCGTGAAACGGAACGTTAACAGTGTGAAGTTTGCTCGGTCGCCATGCTAAACAAGTCGCCGCCATTTTCCGCAGTGACAACTCCGCGTCTGTGTGGGAGCCACGTCTCTGTAGTGTTGAGTTAACATTCCTCTGGTAAGTCTATTTTACGGTGTTTTGTGTGTGATATACATGATATGACATTTTTTACGTAAAAATAACAGTCCTCTCGAAATTTATAACACAGAGGACTGTTCAATGTGACAGAGAACTGTTTTATTTGACGTCCATGTATTTTATTAATATTCTTTATAGTCTGCACTAACCTACTGCTTGCCGCTTGCCTCTTTCTTTCTTACATTGGCCTGTCACGCTAGTTTAGGTCATTGGTTTTCTATTATTATGGATTTTGCAATATAAAATTATACGTACCTAGTAACTACCTGTTTTTAAACCCTTACGGTTTTTTTTAATATTGAAAGTATATTTTATTGTTTTAGTATTGCCGCAATGCCACCAAAGAAGAAACCTAAAACCAAAGAAGAAATAAAAGAGCAGAGATGGCAAAACAATGCTCTGCCGCATTTTTTTACAAAATTATCTATAATCCGAAAAATAAGGGAAAATTACAATGATTTCTTGTTTATATGTATTTATATTATAACTATCTATCGACTTAACATATTATATTTTTAATTTCCTAGGAAAATGGGGTTGGGACAACTGTCAATAGACAAGTTTCCAGTTAGTAGAGAAAGGCCTTTATGTTTGAGTTTTATTAACCTCTATAAATGAGAAAACTCTATGAGCGAGAATAATATTCGGGTCCTTGAATTCTCGCTTACCCAGGTTTTACTGTATCTCCTTACAATCATCCAAATGTTTACATTCCCCACATCCTCCCAACACATGCATCACTCCCTTTCATATATCCTACATATCATTCCTTCTTCTATCATCCAATACTTATATTTTCTACAATTATTTCCCGCTCTAAACCTTGCAAATACGTCCACCTCCTTTATTCTATTTAGAAAGTTTGGCAGACAGTCTCCCTGTCAAATCTCGACTTATCAATACTTCTTAGGTCTTGTCCTTTTATCACCTCTTTACATCTTATTCTTACCATTACCTTACCTAACACATACCCTGATTCATCCCCATCAATAATCGCCTTTTTGTTTTGCCTATCAGTGTGTCATTGTCTACGTCATCTATATGTAAAGACCCGTTTTGCTTGGAATTTGACGGTAACGCCATTTTTAGAGGTACTTTGAGTGTTACCTAAGCGCCAAATGGGGTTGGGGGTCACTGCTTTGCTTGTTTTTGATGCCATTTGGGACGGAAGGGTTTCCATGGTGATTACATCAACAATATTTGTGATCAAAAGGTGAATGAATGTGAAATGTTTTCTGTTTCGGATGGATTTTTTCCTAAATTTATACGTTGCTCTTCAAAACAATTCTTCTTCGATGATTAATATCAACCGCATCACATATTGTGGTGATATTTATCATTTTATTGTATTTTAAAAACTTGATAATTACACTGTATGTACGACTGTAGAAGATTATTATACATCATCGCCATGCTTTTTATGCTCCGCCCATTTAACGGGTTCCAATTGTTTTCAGTTAATTTTCTAGGCATACTCCTGTAGCCATGTTTTTAGATGCGGATTGTTCTAAATTTTTCCAAAGAGTTAAATTAGTCTTCAAACAAGAAAGTAATAAATAATGTCTATTAGTGTTGACTGCAATGTACTTTTTTGTAACAAAATTTGATGAAGCGAATTATTCTTTTAATGTTCTCGTAATTATTCGTTTCATTGGACAAGTGAATCCTTTCAGTACCTGCCTCTACCTTTACGTTTACGGTCTAACATTATTTAAGCATAAAAGTGTCTCAGTAAAAGTAAAATACGTTTCTTTAAGATGCAATCACGAATCTATTGCAATGAAATGTGAACACTGTAACAATGTTTTTCTGTAACTTGTTGTGGACTGTACCTACTAGCCACGAAATTTATTCTTGGAACACTATAACTACAGGCTTTCCCGTGACGTAGTTACACTCATTACCTTGCCGGCTACCTAAACTACCCCGTGCTATAAGCAAACTTACCTACAATAACAACTTTTATCTTCTATTTTAAATTTACTAATGTATTTATCTTTTACTTAACACCCAAAAGCTTTTAATTTTTTTTTTCAGTGCCAGCTTCTTCCTCGGGAATCCGACACTACCCAGTCGTACGGACGGCTGGGTGTCTATTGAAGATTTCCTCTCTTCCACGAAAACATAAAAAAAAATCAGTACCAGCACTGAGCGGCATGGCCTAGAGGTCTAGACCATTGCTTAGCATTCGGGAGGACGCCGGTTCGATTCCGGGTCCGTCTTCCTTGGTCCAAGTTTTTCTGTGGTTTCCTTGGATCACTTAGGCAAATGCTGAAGCAGTCATATTCCACAGATAATCTTTCACTCTCTTCTGTCTTCATTTCGTCCGTCTCATCTTTCTCACCCGAACCACCATCCACCCATTCCCACGATTCCTGAAAGGAGACTGAAGAGGGCCTTCCGCCCATCTTCCGGCATAGTCCGGAAGGACTGCCCGCCCACCGGCATTACTGGCTGGTGGGAATGAAACACCCAAAATTTTTTTTTTTTTTTTTCAGTATCAGCAGCTCCAATATTCCACCGATCCACGGCAAGGAAGAAGGAGTTCCATCACCAGCCACCCCCGTTTTCTTTTGCTTCGCCTAGCTGTTAGCCTCCGAGTGTTCCAGCCATTTTTTTTGTCTTGCTCAGACTCTCCTCTTGTACCTATATATATCTTGCCTCTGTTTGTTTTGTTCAACTGTATATATTTTGTTTTCTGTTCGTTATCCGTCGCTTTTCCATATTTGTTATTTTAGTTGCAGAGTTATTATATAGTTAGGTTTAAGTGTTATGGTTAGGTGTGTAAATAAACTGTTGAACAAAGTAAGGACTTATCAAACTGTGGCAAAAACAATAAAAACAAATTTTTTGAAGTCATTATAACTAATTCATTCGAATTATATCCAATGAAATTTACATATTGATATTATATATAAACCAAATTATTAGTCCTGCTAGCATAGGACAAAATAGTATTAGGTAGTTAGTATTAGCAATGTCTTATGCTGAAGTGTACGATGTGTTGCATACCTATTTAAAAACAATTCCTTTAACTTTTCAAACAATTTTTAACACAAAGAAAGTGATTGAACAAATTATTCACAAAAGTGAATTTCGACCACTTGAAGCAATGGTGCTAACAGTTTCGAGCTCACAGTGACACATAGGGGTGAAGAACTCGTTTTACTTATTCGTAATTGAAACCCGGTCAATATGTACAGGTCAACACAAATAGAAAGAAGTGTGAATTGTTTCCACCTATGAATGCGCTGTAAACTTAATGCTTGGGGAAGCGCGGCAAACCACTTCAGTTTAACAAGATAACATTCGAGCGCACTATATTTACTCCTGTTGGTTCTTGTTATTTGTGTGTTTTTATCATTTTTGCTATTGTTACCTAATGGTTTTACTGTCGTTATTGTTGTTATTACGGTTTTCTTTCTTGAATCCGCATGTGTTTCTCTTCTCTTCTAGCCAAAACTTGATTTGAGTAAAGAGGATTGTTAAAAGTAGTTTTCCCTAGGAAAATTGCGTTTTAACCGAAATCGGGGTTTTACGGTAACATGCCCGTAAGAAAAATTTCCATTGAAGTTCAATTGGAATCAATGGAAAATTTGTAAATTCCATTCAAAACCATTTGGCATGAATGGAAAAATAATTGTTTCCATTTACAATAATTCCCCGTAGAAAAAAATTCCATAGAACTTCAATGGGAATCAATGGAAATTTTGTAAATTCCATTCAAAACCATTTGGCATGAATGGAAAAATAATTGTTTCCATTTACAATAATTCCCCGTAGAAAAAAATTCCGTTGAACTTCAATGGGAATCAATGGAAAATTTGTAAATTTCATTCAAAACCATTTGACATAAATAGAAAAATAGTTGTTTCCATTTACAATAATTCCATTAATATTTACATGCTGAAGTGAATGTGATTGTCACAGGAAGTTGTAAAAATAATAAACAAGACATTGCGTTCAGCAATGGAAATCCCATTGTGTTCGGGAATGGGAATCCCATTGGCAATTCTCCATTTATTACTATTAATTATTATCAGTGGTAATTAAATGGCATTTTTTAATGGAAATTGAATGGAAATTTTTCCCACGGGATCTGTTACAAGTACGTACTTAATTCGATACGCGTAAAAGCAGGTTTTATGTTGGAATGATAAGTAACTATATATCTAAAAGGATATTTTGTTAACTAAATATTAACTTTTTATTTTAAAATGACCGATAAATTTAAAAGATTTCCCGCAATATGTAAGTTTTCCCTCGTATTATGGGCCATTAAAAGTCGTTGATGCTCTTAAACTACGTACCATAATACTTATACTTTTTTAATAAGGAAAGTCTTGTAAGAAGATTGGAGTGAACTAACGATAAGCTTTCAAACTTGTTTGATGCCATGTTGGAAAGCACGGAGCATATTGTAAGCGTAGGTGATGTTCATTACTTAGAGGAAAATGGCTCATTACTTTCTGTTCGGAAGTTTAGGTAAACCATTAATGGAGAAATAAGTAACGAAAAACATTTTTCGGTCATATTTCAGAAAAAGAAAAACTACTTTTGATCGGTAGTTAATATTCTCCCTAATTAAAAGTATATATGGGTACAACATAACAGAAGTAGCTGGCCCTTGAGATTTCGAGAGAACGGCGCAGAGATTGAATTTTTTAAAATGTTGAGATAGGTATGTATTTAGTATCTGATTATAAATAAAATATCTAGCAAATAGACGTTACAAACCTTTTCACCCCCTTTTAGAGGTCAATTTTTTTAAAATGCTGGTGGTGTTTGATTTTATGCCAGTTAATATAAATATCAAGTTTCATATAAATCTGACCAAAAAGGTCAAAATTTATAACACGACCGTTCCTGAAAGGAGACTGAAGAGGGCCTTCCGCCCATCTTCCGGCATAGTCCGGAAGGACTGCCCGCCCACCGGCATTACTGGCTGGTGGGAATGAAACACCCAAAATTTTTTTTTTTTTCAGTACCAGCAGCTCCAATATTCCACCGATCCACGGCAAGGAAGAAGGAGTTCCATCACCAGCCACCCCCGTTTTCTTTTGCTTCGCCTAGCTGTTAGCCTNATTTGGTTTTCACGTTTTTTTAAGGCAATTTTTCCAATTTTGCTCTTCATTAAAATCTTCCTCAGACTTCAAGAAATATTAAAAAAAAAAAGGTGCAACTCAGTACACATGAAAGAAGTGAAACTTCTTTGGCGACCTCTATACCTTATTACGAATAAGTAATGATTGGTGAAAGAGAGAGTACGAGAATTTTCAGAATTTTTTCGCTTCCGTTTATTTATCCAAGTGCTTAAGAAACCGTAAACTATCAATAACTACAAGAAATTAGAATTAACACATAATAACACTCACTCTTAAATAAATATTAATTGTTGTTAAATAAACATTTACTGTAATACACTTACTGTAATATTACTGCACAGATATAACAAAAAAATTAATTTAGCACCATAGTATATTGAATACACAGTATACAATAATATATGAGATAACTAACAGCTGACTGTAATACCGATATGCGCATGCGCGCCTTTCTATTCCCATAGCTTATTGCGTCGCATGACAAAACGTTGCAAAACGTGTCGTTTCATGGCCTTGAGATTTTATTCCCATCGAGTCCAAAGAAGTTTCACATTAAAAATTATCGAAATTGGTTGAGACGCTTTGCTACACATTTAGCGATTCATTTATATATATATACAGGGTTTGTCCGGAAAGTAATACGACTGATTTCCTTCCGCCGCGACTGTACTTCGGAGCATGCGCGCACCGACTCGATTCGGTAGAGGACATTCCTAGCTAACGAACGAGCGGCTGGTGAGTTGTCTCCGAGGGCCTGGAGAGTCAGAACAGGCTTTTTCGCGCGATGTGTTTCTGTGAGTGGTGCAAGCCGAAAATGCAGCGCTCGTTAGAGCAGAGGTACGCGATTAAATCCTGTGCGAAACTCGGTAAATCTGCGACAGAGACGTTTGATATGATCAAGCAGGTTTACCCAGATGTTGCTTCAGCAAGGAGTGGTGTGTTTCGGTGGCACCAGGCCTTTTCAGAGGGACATTTTTTTGTTTGCTCGCTTGAAAAGGCTGATGAAAGGCAAGCATTTTGAGACGATAGAGAGGATCCAAGCAGCACGCACCGCGGCTCTTAAGCCTTCAATGCTTGGAAATCGTGCTGGCAGCGCTGCATCGACACAGAAGGAGCCTATATTGATAGTTTTTAAAGAATTGTAACGATTGGCTCAATAAATTTTTTTAAATCGACTCAGTCCTATTACTTTCCGGACAAACCCTGTAGATTGATTTATTTTGGCTATAAATTATCAAGCTAACAAACACACCCTAGTTCGTATGTGACCGCCGGTCAGCGCAACCTATCCAGTCACATATGTCAAAAAGGAATTTTTTGATTTGTTTATCAATGTACTCAGTAATACACAAAATTTACTTTTCACACTCATTTTTCTTGAAAATGTTCTCACGACCCTTAAGTTTGACCGATTTTCTTCAGTGACATATGTACATAATCAGGGTAGAAGTACGAATTACATAACGCTTTATGTTGCATTCATGAATACGAACTAATGGCCGGCGTCAAAAAGTTGAAGTAAATTTCCCAAACACATCTATAATGTTTAATGTCGGTATGAAGTTCCGCAGCCGGTGGTCTAATGGCGCCATTTGCGTTCACTGTTCGACAAATCGCTTTACGACGTTATTACTGCAACTGTAATGGCCTTAAGCAGTAGTTAACATAAGTTCGGTAACATTCATCCGAGATGTGTAATGGCGAGCCACAAAGTGCAACGTCTCACCCCTCACCCTGACGTTTATGCTAAACATAAATGAGCTTTCCAGATCTCGATGAAGATAAAGAGGAAAACGCTCGTTCGTGGGAAATTCCTTTTCCATCTGATAAGAACAGCTTTGAATTTTAAATGTTTCAATTCAACGGACTGTCACGCGATCAGATATTCCAAGTAACATTTGAAAATTAAAACCACTGGCTAGAATATTACGTGGGGTAAGCGGGAAAAGGGCGAAGATCAGGCGCGGATTCAAGATTTTGTTAAGGGGAGGAGGGAGTAAATTTTTGTGTGACTACCTACCTTCCGAAAATTTTGTTCAAAATAAAAAATATTGATAAAAATTAATTCATTATTATTCATGGAATACTTGCACCTGTTTCGCCGTAAATTAAATTTAATAATAACAACAAAACAAAAATCTCAGGTATAAATAGAAATTCATCTGATAACGCTTTGTATTTGTATTTATGAGTACGATAATCATCATAAGTATCATACTTTCATTCTTACGTGCTACGGTGCTACTATAGATGACGTCATGCGCAAACTTGTACGAGTTTCGCACTAGTACGCATCATATCCCCTTGAGTATTCTTTGTATCATACTTTATAATGATCTAAACTCCAAATTACCTTAGCACGTCGATATTTCGAAGTAATCTTATCTTAAGGTTTAAAAATTCAATTTTGTTCTTTTTGCGAGTAATGTTTATAACTATAATATTATTACTGTAAATACAAATGTGAGTTTGTTTGTTTATTAACATTTCACGCCTTAAATACTCAACCGATCGTCATGAAATTTTGTGCACAGTTTGGCAGGTGTACAGAAAAGGACATAGGGTATAATTTATCCAGAAAAAAATTCTGTTCCCGAGTGATAGAATAATTTCTTTCCATCTCGATAAACGATAGTATTTAGTGTCATTCTACGTAAAGTGTATATATAACCTAGAAAATTAGAAATTTTAGTTTGATTCTGATGATTCTAGTCAGGACTATTTATCAAATTATTGTATTTTCGATCATCTTTGACACGACCGTGGGTAAAAACTTGTATTAAATAAATAAATATAAAGTAGAAATATAGGGTGCTACATACTTACAATCAGTTTATCACTATCCTAATCCCAATCCTAATCACTATACTCTCAGGAAATCCCAAGATAGAAGGTAATTAAGCGACTGACTGTATATGTGTAATGTATACGATATACATATACATATATATATCAATCTTGGTTTCTAAGCTTTGCTGCACGTACCTGCCACTGCCGGCGGCCGCAAAATTATTAATTTAATTAAAGGTTTAAATGGACCCGGGATGGCTTTCTTCTTTCAAAATGAAGTTATTACTAAAGTAAACAACGGTGCTTACTCCTCCGTTAGAAATTCCGTATTATTCTTTCATTTCCGTGTCCCCATTTCCTGTATTAAAGGAGTATTCAGTAACTGGCACTGGCGGGAGTTTCGTTTCAAATTTCGGTCCTTACCCTAAAAATACATACATCTTCACCTCGCCGTAAAATATGAAAGGTACAGCGAGCGGTAAAAGTACAGAATAAATTATTTGAGCAGTCAGAATACATCTATCCAGGGAAATGGCGGAACGTCGATTGTTAAACACAAGTCTAAGATTTCGGGGTACATAGGTAGGCATCCTTTTTTAAAATCTTTACTTTCTTTACCTAACGATATGTACTTGTACCTAACTAAGAAAGTCTATAACTTATTTAAAATTTTCCGTTGTTTTTACAGTAAAATAAACCTTCATCCTATAAGACGTGTATAAAAAAAAAAATAAAAAGGTAAAGAAGATTTCTTTACTCATTATACAAAAACAAAACCATTCTAAAAGACGTAATTCCTCAACTAAAAAAATTTAAATTCCAGACCGATTTATTTCAGTAAATAATACAAAAATAATAAAATTTATATCATTCTCTTCACAAGAAAAGCTTTTTTAATATAATAAGCAAAAAACAAAACGTTACGAAATGATGAGATCATAGCTTCATGTTGATATATCTCGACCATTTTAACTGTAGCATCCTATAGGGTTTTGCAAAGATTTAAGAAATACTTTAAGGAAGGAATAAGGTTGTATTTAAAAGAAAGGTCGTCATTTAATTTATGTCATTTTCCTAGTGGTGGGTCAGTTTTAACGCCTTAGTATTATTCATATAATATTACACATGTTTACTTATTATACAATAAGCATGTTAAATTATTTTTTATTGGATTAAGCGCAGTACAGCAACATGCAATAGTAATCAGTATAGAAGAAATTTTACGATTTTAGGTATTTAGGAAGTCAGATAAGTCAGGACGGAAGCAGAGGATAGCGGAGGGTCGAGTCACCTTCAATAAAAAGAAGTCTTCGCTCGCTAACGGTTAATTTAGAAATTCTAAAAAGATTGTTAAAGGTGTGTTTGGAGCGCGGCGCAGTACTGGTGCGAAATATGGACGGTGGGCGCTGCGAAAAAGAAAAGGTTAGAAGCGTTCGGAATGTGGTGTTACAGACGTATGGAAGTCAATAAAAAATAGGTAGGACACTTTTTTGGTAATGAAGGTCTAGTCAGAGACATATTAGACGCAGAAACAGGAGTTAAGAGGAATAGAGGTAGACCTAAATAAGATTATTGTTTGCAAATGGTTAAGGATATGGGATGTTCTTATTTTAGGGGAATGCGAAGGTTACCTCAGGATAGGAAAGAGTGGAGGTGTGTGTACAGTCAGTCTTAGGACTGGTGACATTATGATGATGATGATGATGATAGAACAATCTGGTCGATTTCATATGCAGGCGACATAATATCATTTCCGAACAACAAAAGGTAACTGAAAGAAGTGAATCAAAACTTTGGTAAATGTATAAAAGAGAGAGGACTGAAATTAAATTCAGATAAGCCAAAAGGAAAAAAACGGGAGAAAGAAAAAAGAAATTAGAATTCCAGTGTAAAGGAAAAACGATCAAAGAAATTACAGAGTTCAACTACCAAGGACTCGTACTGCAAAAAAATGACGGAGTAGATGAAGACATAAAAAAAATTGAGGAAGAAAGGAATAGGAGTAATGGGAAAGGTGCGGGGAATAGGAGAAAGAAATTTCAAAAACAGTTGGAAAAAGAATGTTTCTATTCAAGACTTTAGTATAGAGCATAATTGTACGGGGCGTATGGGGATTAGAAGAAAAAAGAGAAATTGAAAGCATTGAAGACAAGAATACTGAAATATCTACAAGAAGAAACAAAAATTGAAAATTTGCGATATTAAAATATTTGAAAAGAGCTTTCTTTAAAGTATATAACAAGAAATAGTGTTAAATTTAGAAGACAATACGTTAATAAAAGAATGGTAAAAGTTAACGATAACATATCGAATATTCGAGCTGAAGAAAAGAAAATTACAAGGGAAAGACGGAAAAGGGAAAGAAAATTTTTTTTAATGGACACAGGATGGGCCATGAAGCATTACAGATGGAAACTGGAAAAATTTAGAGGTGTATGGAAACTGAAAAAAGCAAAAAAGACCAAAAAAATGAGAAACTTAAAATTCGCACAGAAATACAAGAAAATATGGAAAGAAAGGGAGAAAAATCAAATTATTTGAAAGACGAAAGAGTAATTGGTTTTGACATCAAGATTTAGGCAGAGAAGTAAGAATAAGACAAGATTTGTGTTTTCTTCCGAACTTTTTTCGGACTTCTTCCGGACATTCTGATTAATAATTTTTTCTCTACTTTTGCTGTTCACTGTACGCACATACATATGCACATCCGTGTAACGTCACGGAAAGGAGGACGGCGACCGCCTCCGTACGTCTATATGTTTGCTTATAAAATTTTGATACCCATTCTGTTCCGGTTCAGTAAAGCTGTGGGGTGCAAGCTTATGAAAATTAAACACACATCCATTCTGAATCTTCAAAGGGCCCGAGCGCTCGTTACAGAACAAAGCCAGACGTAGACAACTCGCCGCTGCGGAATAGAAAATCTTTTAAGAAGTGGACTGAAATGAAATCTCCGACCGACATGTGTGCTTTGTCCATGGAAAACGAAGATTACCAGTCTCGGGTATAAAAGGAATTTCTAGACAAGGCTCTGTCTAAATTGCAACCTCAATGTATGCATTTACGTACCTATATAACCACTACTCTTCCCTTAACCTCTCCTCCCCCCCTCAACCCTTTTTACCGTGCAACTAACGATAAGCATAATGAAAATTGTACCGCAAAGCAGAATTAAAACGGCGGTTCTATATAGTACCTAATATTCTCATACATAAATTGAAATTTCAGATAGTTGCCTTTTACATTGATAAAAAAACTGATTATGCTGCAAAAACGGTCTGTCGTTTGCTTCATTGTACATCGAGAAAAGCGTTTAATGATAACAGAAATGAACATTTGTCGGAAGCCATAATGAATAAGAAATAAAGAAATTTCAGGTAAAGGAAATGATAGGCTCAGACCGCCTGCCATTGGAAATTATTTAAAAAACAAAAGAGAGACTCACCCCAAATTACCACTACAACTATGATCACAGCAAACACTTCTTCATGTGGGCATTATCAACGCGAGATAGCCAACAGGAAGAAGTGGACGAAACACGTGTCCGCAGTGATTATTGGGATCCGTCAAATGGGCATACACCATCTGGTGGCAAAATTTATAACTCGAATGAGGGAAAAATTAACATAGTAACTGTGCACGCAAATTCTAAAATTGTTTATTAAAATAATAAAACACGTTAAAAAAGTAAAAATTTTTTTGATGATGGAGTCGACGAAGTTTTCTTCTAAAGTTAAATCAAATAAAAAGTTAATATGTTCAGTGAAAAGCTGCAATAGCACTTCAGACATAGATCTTCACTCTTCACCTACATTAACTACTTTCCAATAAAAACTAACCGTTTTATATATGTAAAAAATATATTCGGAAAATTAGAGAAAAAAGTAAACTAATAGAAGCTTGGATGAAAGCAGTAGGTATCAAAGAAGTGAATTCCGGAATAAAAATTTGTTCACGTCATTTTAATGCACATGATTATATTTCAGCAAGTATTTACCATCAGCCATAACCTTAATATTTAAAACTAGAATCATACTAAAATTATAAAGTGAGAAATTATTTATTCCTGTGTAATTGATTTAACACAATTCTAATGATACGATATAAGTATTTTGAGGTTAAGAACCTACCTGCTGCAATACAACAAAGTTGCAATAATGTGTTTGCAACGTTCTCTTAAATCGGCTTTGCACGTGCAAGTCATTGATATGATATTGCTTAAATCACCCAGAATCACCTCACCAATTATATAACGTGAATCACTTTTTAAATCCGAAGTTTGTAAAAAGTAGGCAGTAAACTTGACGGAATTTGAAGGCTAGCTTCCGGATTTGTTATTTCCGAATTTTATAATGTGATTGGCATTAAAAACACGCTCACCTTCAACGAAATTTCCTTTCCGAGGCTTTGTGTCAGCCCAATCACATATTGTGTCAATACTTATCATTTTATCGTAATTTAAAAATTTGGAAATTGCACGGTACACTGTAGGAACTACGATAAATTTTCCCTAATCGGCGCCATGTTTTTAGGCTCCTCCCATTTGACGGATCCCAATAGTTGTAATGGTAATTCGGTGTGAGTCTCTTTTGTTTTTTAATCTGCTAATTATCACAGTCTCCAATTTCTACATTGGAAATTATAATAAGAATGGAATGAAATGAAAGGGAAGTGAAAGGGGGATATAAGGAAATGTATGACTGGGGGAAGAGAGCAATTGACGACTTTAGGAAAAAGGTGGAGGAAAGAGCGGAAGGGATAAACGACTGGAAAGATATGAGTAAGATGATGAGAGAATGTATGATTGTTAGGAAAATAAAGACTGGGAGAAAGATTGAAAGGATAAAGTGGATGAAGAGAGGCAAAAGAGGAGGAGAATTTAAAGAAGAATAAACGGAATAGAGGGGCTAAAAACGAAAAACGCTGTGAGACTGGATGGGATCCGTGGGGGAGAAATTATATGAAATTATGTTAAAGATGGAGGGGAATGGGTTGCCTGAAGAATAGAGGTATTTTGGACAAATAGGGAGATTAGGGCAGGAGAATGATGTTATTTAAAGTGGTGAGTGTAGTGTTTTATGAAGTGGAAATAAGGGGATGGGAGTGAAAAATCAAATAGAATTATTATATAAAACAGAAATAACCACTAAAATATAAGAAGAGTGTCGCAGAACAGTTTTTTATTTGAAAAGCCAAAAAATTAGTATTTTTATTTTATTTTAATTCATATTTCTCAAAAGATAACGCCGCTTGTAGGTAAGTATTATTATTTTTTACCATACACCTGTGATGATAGTCAACGAATCAGAATGCTTGAATATTAGTTTTGAGTTTTAAGACTTACCTGAGTTAAGAAGACGTTAAAAGTAACTGAAAAGAAATGGAAATTTTTATTCACAATACCACGATAAATTAAAAACCGCTTATCATGTTTTTTATTATTTCGTTTAATAAATACGATAACCATAATCAACTACTAAGCAAAGAATATCGTAATCAAATATTTTTAATTCGTACTGAATAACTAAATCTCCAAAAAGATTTTTGAGAACAAAAAACAACAATATATTTATTCAATTTATCATTAAAATATACCTACAATCATCGAATGAATTCAATATTCTCCTTTGATGATAATGATAATGACTAAATAATGGGATTCCGTTGAGATATGTTGGTTCATAATCATAAGGTCGTTACTCGTAAGAGTGGTTGAACACGCACCTACATTCTTTCCTATCCTGAGCTAAACTTNCAACCCACATCCTTAACTATTTGCGAACAGTAATCTAATCTAGGTCTACCTCTACCCCTCCTAACTTTCGTTTCTACCTCTAATATGTCTCTGACTAGACCTTTATACCTGAGAAGGTGTCCTACTATTTGACTTCCATAGAGTCCTCTGTTCTCCTATTCTTTCTAATACCTCTTCATTTCTAACCTTCTCTATCTACGGTATCCTCATCATTCGCCTGTAACACCACATTTCGAACGCTTTTAACCTTTTCTTTTCCGCCGCGCCCACTGTCCATATTTTGCATCCAGACAACGCCGTGCTCTTTTAGCAACCATTTTTGAATTTCTAAATTAACCGTTCACGAGCATAGAAGTGACTTCTTTTTATTGAAGGCGACTTGACCCTGCGCTATCCTCTGCTTCATATCCCTATTACTCTTTCCGTCCTGACTTATCTGACTTCCTACATACCTAAAATCAGCCACTAATGCTAATTTTTCGTGTCCTATCTTTAAATTCGCTCTTTCCCTACTTTTTCTTCCCTTGCGTACCAGTATTTTTGTTTTACATTTATGTTGGTTAACGAAACTATAAAAAAATCTAACAGAATGAGATTAGCTGTGCTAGTTAGGTTTGAGTGAACTGTTAATCTATCGTTTTGATTAGATTTGGTAACATCATCCTAAACCGATCAATTTGTAGAACGAAATCCGGGAAGCCAAGAAAAAAATTGGATCATGTATTTGCCGTTGTACAACGTACCTATATCTATCTATCGTAAGTCTCGGCGGGTAACCGATTAGTTCTGGTGCCTCCACTAATCTCTCGCTGTTCATTTAATAAGATCACGTCGCTTCTCCATTAGGGGAATCCCTCATGACAGCGCAGCATCTTCTCTACTTGCAACGAACAGCAGGGATTTCCGAAATTCGCCACGCCTCCATCTTCGGATAGCCCAGATTATAAAGTTATTTGTTCCGAAGCTGTCTGGGCAACTTTGTACAAGAAGATTACAACAAAAACCAAGGATCTTGGATTAAATCCTATCCGCAAAGCATATATACGTTCGTATGGGGAAAACGCAACCTTTCAGGATTAATATCTAATTAAGTGTATATGGTGCCCGTACATTATTCAAAATTTACTCTCATATGTTTCTCTGACCTTTATAAAAATTGAATTATAATATGAGCATCTTCTTATAAGATTTTGGCTATATACTGGGGTTTTCGAGAAAATTGGTCTGATGTACGAAGTCTGTCCAATAAATAGTTACGTCAACTGAGATCAAATTAACTTTAACACAGATTATCCTTTTCTAAAATATACTCCTCTTATGTTAATGTACCTGTCTTGTTGTTCAAAACATGTCTGGAGATCATCAGAAGTCAAGTTCTTTATCTGTCTCCTAATTTTAGTTTCTATTACCCGTACATCCCCCCAGTGTCAGTAATTATTTTACATTTAAATAACAAAGAGAAATCGCAGAAGGCTTAATCTTGGTCAGAAACTGACAGACAAACGGTGTAGCTACATTGTCACGAAGCAGCATCCAACAGTTACCATTACATTTTAATATTAAATAAAATCTACCATCTGTCGATTGCTACTTGGAAGGCAACATCTACTGTTGATCTTTAATTAAAACGAAATTTGGGAATCGGAAAGCACAAGAGACAGTACAAGTAGGCATAATGTTTCCGCTTCTATTGTTGCATAATTTTTTAAGTATTCACAGGTTTTACTAAACACGTATTCTAAGAGGAAAAATTGTTGGCACTGTCACGTCCTCGCCGAGAATCGAACCCGGGACCTTTGACTATAAATAAATAACTATAAATAATTATTAAATAATTATTAAAGA
>NW_020440212.1:70778-79610 GCF_000699045.2 Agrilus planipennis | reverse complement strand
AAAGATAAAATAATTTAAATATCTTACTAATATATAAGAAGGTCCTAATACTTCGTCAGGTGTTTGTGAAAATAGCATTCTGTCTTTCTTACACTATTTTCTGTAATTTCATACCCCTAGAAATTTAAAAGAACCCGAACACTATCAATCGAAGTCACAGTATTTATCGCCCCAATGATAAAAACTGTAACATTGAATTTTGAATGTCCCAACTATACAACAACATAAAGATTTATATAGTAGGTTCAGTTCCGAACCACGCCCATGCCGACACTTCACTACTTCATCTACGAGTTCCCCGCTAAGCAGGGGCTAGATTGTATAGAGTGTCACAGAGAAGCCACAGTACAAATACATTTTGTATCTAAACATTTCGGTATAGTTATTGAACCGTTCTTGTATACGACAGCGCATATGAAGTTAATTTATGATGGTCTGTAAAAAATGTCAGTATTTTAGGCAGATGAATGGAGTGAACCTACTGTGTAAATCTTTATACTGTGCTTATACGTATTCATACCAGTTTCCTCGATGCATGGTGTTAAGACATTAAAACATTAGTATGGAACATTGATTGTAAGGGTTGTTCAGAAAGTCATTTCGTTTTTTTTTTTGTGGAAATGAAAGACAGTTTTCGTATAATAAACAGATACTTTATTAAATTATGGTCCAACACCTTTTGCCATCTTTCTGGTAGTAGCATAATTCCACGCTCATAAAATTTTTGGTCTTTGCTGGCAAAAAACTGATCGAGGAGGTTTTTGACCTCCTCATTTGAGGTGAAGGTTTTACCGTCTAAAAAATTTTGGAGTGACCGGAACAAATAATAATCCGATGGTGCCAGGTCTGGAGAATATGGTGGGTGTAGCATTGTATCCCATTCAAGCTGTAAAAGCTTTTGGCGAGTGACCAAACTTGTGTGAGGTCTCGCGTTGTCTTGGTGAAACACTACACCTTTCCTGTTGATTAGTTCTGACCTTTTCTGTTGAAGTGCATCATTCAGTTTGTCCAGCTGATGACAGTAGACTTCCGAATTAATCGTTGTGTTATCCGGTAAAAGCTAAAAAAAAACGATTCCTTTAAAATCCCACCAAACAGACAGCATCACCTTTTTTTGGTGAATATCGGCTTTGGAAATGGTTTGAGCCGGTTCATCTTTTTTGCTCCATGACCTCTTGCGTTTGACGTTGTTGTATACAACCCATTTTTCGTCCCCAGTGATGATGCGCTTCAAAAACGGATCATTTTCGTGACGTTTGAGAAGCGAATCGCAGACGTCAATGCGGCGACACAGATTTCTCTCTGTGAGAACATGGGGAACCCATACATCGAGCTTCGAGGATAATCCCAGGCCTTTCAAGTGGTCATAAACTGTTGAATTTGATAAATTTAACCTCAATCCGATCTCACGTGTTGTTATTCGCCGGTTCACATCAACTAATGCCTTTATCGCGTCTTTATCAGCTTCAACCGGCCTTCCCGAACGTGGTGCATCTTCGACATCAAAATTGCCGGATCGAAATTTAGCGAACCAGTTCTGGCACTGGCGTACTGTCAACACACCTTCTCCATACACATCAGTCAATTTCTTTCTGGCTTGAACAGCATTTTTACCCTTTCTGTAGTAAAACAGTAAGATATGTCGAAAATGCTGCTTATCGCTCTCCATATTTAAAAGGGCACCAACCAAAAACTACTGCGTAGAATTAATTGGAATTTTTCACACACAAGCCTTGCTATATGAGCTCTCAAAGCATATAAAAATTATACGGTTTAAATGTGAAGTTGGGTGCAAAAGAATACAATTAAATCCTCTGTCGGGAAAAAACGAAATGACTTTCCGAACAACCATAGATTGCAGATCGGCTCTTACAGTCATTAAACTTGTAAGATCTCTGATAAAAAAAATATAAATGACTTGAATCACATGTATATGTTGTGCTGTAATGTGTACTTACGGGCTGGCATTAATTACCCGATAATCTTTTAAAAATTATTGCCATATGTGATGTTTTCTACCTTCTGTATTTGTTAAAAGATCTGCCTTGGAAGTTCATTACTTCTGTAGTCCAGCAGTGTGATAATTTCTTGTTATTCTGGAAGCATAAACAAACCGGAAAAAACCTTTAATTGCATTTACCTGAAATTTGAACCGATCCTTTTTCCTGTATCTGCTATGAAACAGGATACCACTCAGAAATGATTACATTTCTTTTAATTTTCGTTTTTCTATTTATGCGATGCTATCCGACACGACGTACAGTTACGATTTTATAAAGCCCGACCGGGAATTGAAGTTAAAGGAATTGTTGCCTCGAAAATGATATAATTGCTTTATCTTTCCGTGTACTATAATTGCTTTCATGCAATTAGCGGCTCGCTGCACTGCAGCTGATTCCATTTCCTGCAGAAAATACGTGCTTTGTCATCTGCAAAATCAATAAATGCCTTCCAGATGATATACAGCAAACTCTTGAAGAAACTTTGATCTTGAGTTTAAACAAAATTATAATATTCCTTCATAACGAGTATCTCTTTCATAGAGGACTACAGAGATTATAGCAAGTTAATAAAAAAAAAACACCATTTGCTATTTAGTTACCCTAGACCAGGGGTCGGCAACCTGCGGCTCGCGAGCCACATGCGGCCCTTTGGATGTGAAGCTGCGACTCTTTAGTTCCATACGAAAATATTATTTATTTTATCAAAAAAAAAATTAAAAATCGTTCTGAATTGATTAACGAGGTTTAAGCACTGATTCTATCTCTCAGCCACTTGTACTCGCTTTTCACAGCATCCCAATGTATAGTCTTCCAGATTGTTACACTGAGGTGAAGAAGTTGGCATGTGGAGTGCTGACTATCTTCGGATCGACATATTCGTGCGAGCAAGCCCTTGCATGAATATAATTAAAAGTAAAGTAAGAAGCCAACTAACAAGTGAAAATTTAGGGTCGTGTTTGAAACTTAAAACAACAAGTTATGAGCCAAATTTATCCAAACTTTCTAAAATCATGCAAAACCAATACTCCCATTGAATTTGTTTGCTCAAATGTATGTTAGTATTCTTTTTTTTATTCTAACTAGAAGTTACATTGTTTTGTAAAGTTTAAATTTTCTACTTGAATAACCATGCAAAGCCATGGCTCCCATTTAATTTGTTTGCTCAATTGTTTGTTATTGAAGTACAAGTTAGTGTTGTATATAAATAGATATTTTNTTCGCAAATAGTTAAGGATGTGGGCTGTTCTAGTTTTAGGGAAATGCGAAGTTTAGCTCAGGATAGGAAAGAGTGGAGGTACGTGTCCAACCAGTCTTAGGACTGATGACCTTATGATGATGATGATGAATAAATAGATATTCTTTCTTTTGAATAAATAGATTAGTTTTTTATCAAAATAATTTATTTAAATGCGAGAACTATTTATTTTTGGCAAGAAAAAATTTTGTGGTTGTTTAAAAACGTTGAAATTTTATAAATTGTAATTTTCGACTCTTCTGACTCAAAGGGTTGCCGACCCCTGCCCTAGACAAACATTTTCAGTCCCTCAGAGTCTTTTAGCGTCTCTGAGAGCGTCTCTCACAGTCTTTCACAGTCTCTCAGTTTCTCAGTCCTTTTTCTATCTTTAGATTCGCTCTTTGCCTACTTATTCTTCGCTTGCATACCAGTATTTGTGTTTTACTTTTATTTATTTTCATACTATACTGTTTTGTCAATACAGCTTCCATTTTATTAAAAGCTATCTCTAACTCTAAGTATAATTTAAAAACCCCAAATTTACTTTACACAGTAGGGATTTTGGGGCCGAATATCAGATTTAAAATGGTACCATTCTTAAGAAACTTAAGAAACGGTCTTCTGGCACACATCCGCTATATCTATGATGCATAGGTGAAGTAGTTGTCCATTTTTGTAAGTGTGTTTTGCATAGAAAGAGAAATGGGAACACTTTTCGGAACTGCTAATTACTAGTTACCCCAGCCAACTTAAATTTAACAATTTTGCATGATTTAAATAAACCAATCTGGAAAGATTAAACTGAATGTAACGCAAATATTAATTAATTTGCAATTTTGTGAATGCAATTATAATAGAATGCAACGCAATTTCACCTGCATGTGCATACAACATTAAATTAATGGCAACGAACTGCGTTGTTGAAGTTACAAATTATAGTAGGTACGAGTCATAACGAGAAAATGAAATTGGACGTCGAATTAATAAATAATAAACTTACCTTGTTTGAATAATCGCTCCGTCACTATATCTGAACCACCACGAGTGGATTATAAACTCTCAACTGTAAATAAACAAAAAATTCGAAACTCTTTCTACTACTATTGTAAATTACTTATTTTAAAAATTAGCTTCATGAATGTGACATTTGACAGTCAAAAAGAGTGAATCGAAATTGCTAAATTCCCTTTTACCAAGCTCTTGTATACCTATCACACAAATGAATCTCGACTAATGATCGTTCAATGTAAAATAATTTTTTAGTTACACTTACAATAACCAAATATTTATCTGATGTTATAAATCCAAAAGTCATTAGTCTAGGTACACTTCGTTCGTGTTGTATTTTTTACCGTGACCTTATGATCCTCAGCAACCACATAAAAGCATTCTTAGAATACATTAAATACGAGGGTGGATTGATAAGTTTCCGGCCTGACCAAGAAAAACAAGGTTTTTAAAAATTTTTTTTTTTATTTCTCAACATAATCTCCTCCAAGGCTGATACATTTCTCATAGCGGTGTTCCAGTCTATTAATGCCATCTCTATAGACTGATTCGTCAAGCTCCTCAAAATAACCATTTACAGCTTCGATTACTTCTTCATTGTCCGCAAATCTCTTACCGCCAAGCCATTTTTTGAGATTAGGGAACAGAAAATAGTCACTCGGGGCTAGGTCTGGAGAGTAAGGAGGGTGCGGCATCAATTCAAACTTTAGATCGTTGATTTTAGCCGTCGCAACGATTGACGTGTGCGCTGGTGCGTTATCGTGATGAAACAAGATTTTTTTCTTCGCCAGATGAGGTCGTTTAATTTTCACCTCGTGGCTCAAACGTTGCAATAAGTCTGCGTAGTATTGACCAGTGATAGTATTACCCTTTGCAAGGTAATCAATGTATATAATACCTCTTGCATCCCAAAAAACAGTAGCCATAACCTTGTTCGCCGAAAAAATTGTTTTTGCCTTCTTTGGAGTTGGTTCCCCTGGTCCAATCCACTGTTTAGACTGTTCTTTGGTTTCAGGAGTGTAGTGGTGGACCCACGTTTCGTCAACGGTTACGAATCGACGCAAAAATTCGCTTGGATTACGCTTATACAATGACAAATTTGCGGTAGAAATGTTTTTTCGAATCAATTTTTGGTCGACTGTTAGCAAACGCGGCACCCATCTTGCACAGAGCTTTTCCATATGCAAATGTTGGTGCAAAATATGTTGCACACGTTCATATGACATCTTACAGGTCTCAGCTATCTCACGCACTTTCAATCTGCGGTCTCCCAGCACTATTTGATGAATTTTTTCGATCATATCTGGAGTTGTGACCTCAACGGGGCGTCCTGAGCGAGGCCCATCAGAGGTGCTCACACGACCCTTTTTAAACTCGGAAACCCACTGCTTAACGGTTGAATATGACGGGGAGGATGTCCCCAGTGTTGAGTCCATCTCTTTTTTAATTTCCTTCGGCGTTAACCCCTTCAAATAAAAGTATTTGATGACAGCACGATTTTCCTGCTTTTCCATTTTTACGAAAACCACAGAGGCGTCTTGTTCAGCGTGCTGTCAAACCTACACTAGCAAGGAGATCGGGCTGAAACTATAGCTACAAGCTATCCAAGGATGGTACTATAGAATGTCACCTCAAGGTAGGCCTAGTGGCGTCATCTCTTGGTTAGGCCGGAAACTTATCAATCCACCCTCGTATTACAAAGAAATTCCTAATAATTGTAATAATATCAACGACCGATAATGAATCAAACGACCCGAACATTCATACCACTCATTTATTGACGTTTGCTGAAAATAAAATCGTGCCCCGATGTTGCGGTGGCGTGCAGTATATTTGCTTAGAACTGGTGCTGTTATCGCGTATATTTTCTGATTTTATGTATGATCGTAGGTGTGGTTTGCGTTGGTGTCGAGTATATTTAGTTATACGTATTGGGTTTCGTATTTCATTAGTCTATAATCTACACACTCAGCAATGAGAGGTACTATAATACATGCATGATGAAAACTCCCAAACCAACGAATAATGGCACGCATCCGATTTGCAGTATACTGTTTTTACTGTGGTAAATAATTAGTTCAAACAAACGCGGTTTTTTCGTTTTGATTGCCATTTATCTGTGAAAAATTATCTAAATGGAGAAAATTATTGATTTAGTTGGAAAGTATCCAATTTTATATACTCTTTCTCATGAAGACCATAAAAATATTCGTAAAAAGGATAACATTTGGACTAAAATAGAAGAAGAACTACGCCAAAATGGTATACTTCATTTATTTTCTCTAGCGATGTGCCCCTTCTAATGTCTTGGATGCGCGCGGGCAAAATCGTAGGTAGGGAGAAAAAAGCTCATTATACTCTCGACTCTTGTTCATTAAACATACTTTTTAATACAGTACTTGCCAAAAGTTTTGTTCAATCATGAATAGTAGTGCGAGTCGAAAACAAGCGTTAAAGCCTTTAATATATGTCTTGAAATATAAATAAACATCTCGTTGATATTTTCAGTAGTAAATGGTAACCATAACAGCACATTTGAGCAATGCAATTGTAGTGGATAAAATGGTCAATTTTTTCGTGCAGTACTGTATGGATTATACGCTCCTCACCGGTTAAGAGTTTGGCCGAGAGTTGTCTCCTTCTTTTTCTGGTCTATTGCCGTTCTTTTCTACTTTGCGCCGGTCAAACTGAAGGTCACCTCGCTACAGAAAGTAAACAAAGTATAGGTACTCTAATACGTGCAAATAAACGAATAATCGCACCGCATACGATTTGCAGTGTTCTGTTTTCACTGTGATAAATAGGTTCAAACAAGCGCGGTTTTTTCGTTTTGATTGCCATTTTTCTGTGAAAAATAATAGAAATGGAGAGAATTATTGAGTTAGCTCGAATGTATCCTATTTTATATAACCTTTCTCATGAAAACCATAAAAATATTCGCAAAAAGGATAAGATTTGGACTAATATAGGAAAAGAACTAAGCCAAAGTGGTAAGTTAAAGCTTATGATATTATTTTTTAAAGAAAATAATAATAAATATTTTAGTAAAATTTATAACAATATCTCATGTAGTATACGCATGACTATTTATATTGTTTTAATTACTTTTCGCTACTGAAAACATGACGTAAATGATATGGGGCTTTTTCCGGAATCAGCCATGAAATTCACTGCGGATTTCCCGTCACGAATCCGCTGCGAATAATTCACTTAGTGAAAATTGATAGCTAGTGAAATTAGTGAAAATTGATAGCTATATAAAACTATTGAAATAAAACTCGTATTTTTCACAATTTTTACGACAATTGTTTCGCTCACACAGTAGTTATTTCAAGTGAAATATTACACAAAATTGTGAAAATCATCAGTTTTATTTTATTAGTTTTATAAAGGTATCTAGATACTAAAAAAAAAAATACGTACCTAGGTTGATCATTTTTCCGTGTCACGATTTTTCCATTAATTCATTCATAAAAATTCATTGAACAGTCAACATGGGGATGTCCCGATTAATTATTGATTTATTTTATTTAGAACATTCTTTGTTACATTTATACATTTACAATGCAAAAATATTTACAGCAAAGTCGATTTCGAAAAAAAGCGGCAGATCGGGCTACTACATATTTTATTGTTCCGTTTGACGTAACTTTTATTATCCTGGGAAACATTGCAGTGATGAGAAGGGATGTCTCTCTCTTTATCGGCCGTCGGGGAGAGACGCTGACTGTTCCATATGTCTTAGTCCACCTTCCTCCTTCTCCTCCGCCTACTGTCATTCCGGTGCACAGCCTGAAAATAAAAGTCCAATTGAACAGACGGACATATCCAGGCGACTAATTGGGAGCTGGGGATAGAAAATAAAAAAAGAAGGAGAACATACGTCTTGTACAGATTGTCGATATAACAACAGAGAATCGGACGTCGTATTTTTATGTTCTTTGAAATGGTTTACGGGATAATCTTTCTCTTTTTACAAATGTTGGTAACAATTGTAATATATTTTCTATTTATAAAATAGCAATTTCACCCTTATTTGCGAACAACTTACTGGTGTATACATATGTCCAATTTAAATACAGGAAAACAACGAAAATATATTGTAACACGGTTGTACCTACGACCATTGAGAGCAGAGGTCAGAAAATGTGCGGTGTGGATGTTTCGAGGTCCAGAAAAAACATATCCGTTTATCCAAAAATGATAAGGTTTGCACTCAAAGCTCACACATACTTTGTTATTTACAGAAAAAAATTAAATAATTAAATCTCTTAAGATATCTTATGTTTTTTTGAAAAGAATATCTTATCTTCAATTTGCATTAAATGTTTAATATATTTAAATAATATTTTTATAAAATTATTAGAAATTTAAAGGCCTTTAATTTGAGACCAATAAGAGAATCTTACTTAAAAGCCGAGTGTACAAACAAATGTTGCATAATTTTTTAAGTATTCACAGGTTTTACTAAACACGTATTCTAAGAGGAAAAATTGTTGGCACTGTCACGTCCTCGCCGAGAATCGAACCCGGGACCTTTGACTATAAATAAATAACTATAAATAATTATTAAATAATTATTAAAGA
>NW_020440212.1:30389-70157 GCF_000699045.2 Agrilus planipennis | reverse complement strand
AATTACAAAATTACTTGTAGGAAAGCATATCGAAAATTAAAAACAAGAATCACCAGCCAGACAATTTTCTGTTATAATGAATACATTACAAATTTGCTTTCATAACACTAGTTTGTATATATTTACCGCATTGGCCAAATTACTACACTTACTACACTACGTAATGTTTGTATTGTTACAGCTAATAATTGTTTGTGCTGTTGAAATGCAAAATATTGTTTATCATTTGCGTTTACAACTTTGCAAAATTTCCGTTACTAATAATAACGAATGCAAATAATGCCACAATAAAATACTGAAACTCTCATCTAGTATTCCTTAACTATTTTAGAATCGAGAAAATGTTCCTGTAAAATTTATTTTTTTCATAAAATCACTGACCTAATCATTACAAAACTTGTTCACTAAGGACACGTGTTTCTCCGTTTCTAATGTGGGCATTATCGGCATTATTAACGAGGGGAAAACACGTGTCTGAAGTGAACAGGTTTTGTGGTAACTAGGGTAAGTCGCTTTGGTACCTTAAATTCTGTCAAATTCAACAAAAACAATTTATTTCTTTAAATCAGTACTTGTTTTAAGCAGTAGGTATTAAATTAAATGTTTATTAAAAATTAATTTTTTTTCTATCCCTCAGGAATAATATTTCTTTCCTGGATAAAGGGTACTTACCCTATATCATTTTCTGTATTCTTGACAATGTGTTTACAAAATTTCATGATGATCGGTTGTGTAATTAAAGCGTGAAATGGTAACAAACAAACTCACATACGTATAATATTGGTTAGGATTAGCGTGACGTAGCAAAAAGGGAGGCGGGACGAAGCATGGCGAGTGGGGCTTGCCAAAAATAGTAATGGCCTGACAGAATTAATATACCTTTTAGTGAACACCACCTATAGTCTGACTCATTTCAAGTGGTGATTCTGGTAGTAAAACTACCAACAACAAGAATTATTAATAATTGATTAATTAATTATCAGTTATTAATTTATTGAATGTTCTCTATGATGTTTTCAAATGTAACTTTTTAACAAAACATCTCTCGCACATCCTTTAGAATTTAGAGGATTATAAAGTACAAACTCAGAAAATAAAGTTATACTTTCGCGTGCGTATATAAACCAACTTAATGACGATGGCGGCGGAAATAAAAATGTTTTTAAAAATAAATCCCAATGTAACCCGTAAAGTTTAAGTGCTACTAAATCCTATTTAAAGAGGATTAACCTTCTGCGTTTTGTAATTTTATAAGCTTATTCTGATGGTAATTAAGTCGGGGGAAGTTTATAAAATTTATACTGTGGCTTGTTCATAATAAACTGAATTAAAACAGGGGAATTAAAAAGAGAATTAAAGAAGTTGTTTAGTACATTAATATCTTATTTAGGTACCGCAAGTACGACCAGAAATTCTAGAGGCTTTTAAATCTGCCGACAAAATCCAAATAGCGAACACTTAAGAAATGTAAATAGGTGTGTTTTCTAATGGTAATTGTCTTATTTAAACGCATCACGTTTTAAAAACTCTTTTTTCAACTTGTATTTGTATGATTTTTGATCAATAAGTGGACTGTATAACACTTTTATTTTGTTTAAACAGAGCCGGGCAAACTTTAACTTCGTAGGAGCCGCTACCTGAGGTTAGTTTGGGTCACACCATATCCTTAAATGAGTACGAGAGAGTAAGCAGTAATGACCCATATTGCTTTCTCTTTTTCTTCTCCCTTCCACTCCCATATCAAGCCCTTTAATCCCGTAGACGAGCGAAGCCTCCCTCGCTACTTAAATAATACCTACGAAAATTTTCTGATTATCGTCCCGCAGCTCAGGGGTAGTATGCCGGACTACGTTCGCAATACTATTGGGTCTGGCTATGGAACAGGGGACTCACCTACGAACTGGAAGGGATAAGAAAGGGAAAGAATCATCTCACTAGCATTCGCAGGATCATTGAGGAACTCCTTGGCTATACCTGAGGAGCACTCGGGAGTCAAAAGAGCAAAGTTTGCCCGGCTCTGGGCTACGTAACGTACAGGCCTGTTTGTACCCTCTCCAGAATTTATCACACTTACATGTAAATAATCAATACGAACATGTGTAGAGTTCTGTACAGTATTTGTATCTATACTTTAACTACTGAAAACAGCTACGTTAACAATCGGCATATTTCTGATGGTAAATAACTGTCTATACGCTGTATGTGGATCTGGTGGTTCACCCTCTGCGGCATATTTTCGGTACAGGGCTGTAATCGTCAAACCAACGCCACTCTATGATTACCCGACGATTCCCGAACCATATGGACCATTGGGATCACCTCTACTTCCCGGCTTCACGCCCGATTCGCGAACCTCACTTAATCTCCCTCGACGACTTCACTTCATTTCCCCCTTTTCCTCATTTAGCTTTGCTCTTTATGTGACCCTCCCCCATAGTATTTGTTTGCGTCATCGTCACATAGAACTTCTGGAATTTTATCCCGACCCACATTGGTCGTGCTCCCATGTATAAGTTTCGTGTAGCGGTTTCGCGCTTCGCAAAGTCGATCCAGCATATCCCGGAACCATAACAAATGGAATTGCATGTGATGGTTCCGCGTTTTAAAAGTTATGCAGACCCAATTCCGGGAAAATGAAAAATATAATTTTGGAAATTACGACATTATCATTTTCGTACATTTATTTATAATGCTTATGCACTCGTCGCTATATTTATATCATTCGGTATTCGCTTGTAATTTGCACTGATTGTTTATATCACTCATCAGCTGTCGAAATACTAACGCTCGGGCTGGCATCCAGAGACCTATCTATACATTATCATCGAATTCTCCCGAATAATTTTCATTCTGTTCGAGAATTCCGGAACTCCTATTGTTAAGCAGGCAAATATGCGTCACTCAGCGTATGATTTATTACTCTTCATGTCTTTAGTACAAAGGTTGTCGACCAGCGGTCGGTTCTTGCCTGCAGGCATACCCAAAAGCCGTTGAGAATCAATGTATTGATTATAACGTGCATACAGCATTATAGGTCACCTGACGTTTAGCTAGACAGTGAAGGGGACAAAAGGAAAAAATATAAATGCAGTTAATTTTTTTTTTCATCAAGAAAAGTTAAGTTTGTCAAGAAGACAAACTTTTTCCAATAAAGAAATTCTATAACGTCTGTTAATACCTGTATAACACTTTTAACAATGCAAGGAAAGCAAAGTAGAAAAAGAAAAACTTTCGAATGTTTCAAATGTTAAAATTCTATGATCATTACGAAGTTGTCTACACTTTTAGTGTCTTTTGTATAATTATTAATAAAATAATTAATAAAACACTATTTAAACAATTAACCAAAAATGTATACGTGCCAACAACAAATTAAACAACAAAACAAACAGATAGTAAAAATAAAACACAACAGCCAAAACACACAAAGAAATAACAACAACAATAATAATAACAAAATAATGAATAATAACAATTTATAACATGAAAAGAGACTTATTAAAGAGTGTCGAAGGCAGAGAACACAGATGAATTGAAATTAATAAAAAAAAAATTTTGGGTGTTTCATTCCTACCAGCCAGTAATGCTGGAATCGTGGGAATGGGTAGGTGGTGGTTCGGGTGAGAAAGATGAGATGGACGAAATGAAGACAGAAGAGAATGAGAGATTATCTGTGGAATATTACTGCCTCAGCATTTGCCTAAGTGATCCAAGGAAACGACAGAAAAACTTGGACCAAGGCAGCCGGACCCGGAATCGAACCGGCGTCCTCCCGAATGCTAAGCAATGGTCTAAACCTCTAGGCCATGCCGCTCGGTTGAAATTAATAGGGATGTTAGGAGTATTTATAGTAGGAAAATGTTAGTAAAAAGAGATAGAATACTCAAGATAGACAAAGACTGGTAATAGGGGTTGAAGACACGAGCTTACAGAAATGCGAAGAATTGGAGAGGTTGAACAGTATAGAATTAAGTAAAGTAATTAAGGGAAAAGCCAGCTATTAGTAAGAGGTGCATGCAGAAATGGTTGAAGTTAGATTTCTAGGTATAGGTGATTAGGGACAATAGAATAGAAATAGAAATAAAAAAAGGCATGCAATAGATCAGAAGTCGAACTCTACATTGAAGAAATAAATTTAGAAAAATATATACGAGATACAAAATATATAATAAAAAACAATACGAGTTCTTTCGCCACACACTAAACATTAAAATTTTATTTATTTTCATTACTAGCTGACACTACAAGTTTTAAGATTCCAGTTCAAATTTTTCGCCTGTGGATTGCAGTATGCAGCTATTAGTAAAACTTTATATTTATTTGCTCCGTTTTGTTTCGAATTTTAGCAAAGTATTTCTCCGAATCTACCTACTTAATACGTAAAATTTGGTTAACTGGTAAACATAAACGAAGTTTCCTTTGTCTATCCTTTGTTCAAGCATCCGGCCATTTCCACTGTACAGACAACGAATTCAAGCACCTGAGCAGGTAATTACAAATACATCAGAATAACAGTGGCTCACAGCTGTTGCAAACTGAGTTTAAAGTTTAGTAAATAACATAGACGGCAGAGAGATGCGCAGCGTAAATGGTTCGAGGGTGGAGCTCTGCTCGATTGTGGTCACTTTAGTTGCATAACTAAATCACACAAGAGGAATTAGCAAGCTGGTCGTTTTGTTTGTGAATTGTACATAATACATATATTTATAATACCTACGTATAAGTTAGGTCTGTTGGAATGTTGGTTGACTCATTCATTCCTTCTAAGGATAACTTTATACATATGTATAATTGATTGTATTAACCCTTACTTGATCCATAGAAAAATAACTAAAATTTCTTAAAACTTTTGTATACAGCGAAGTATGAAAAATAGAGCGGAATAGAGTTTAGGGGATGATCGATTTGGTCTTGTCCTTGCAGTATTGGTCTTGGTATTATGAAAATTCATGATTAAGACGAAGACTAACACCAAGATCGATATATTATTTCAGCAAGATCAAGACGAAGGTTTGGAGTATATGAACCAGACCAAGACCAAGACTAGAAGTATTTGAGCAAGGCCAAGACCAGTACCAAACAGGAGTTAGGAGTGGTAGAGTTAAACCTAGATTACTATTCGTAAATGGTTAGAGATCTATTGGGTTGTTCGGAAAGTCATTTCGTTTTTTCCCGACAGAGGATTTAATTGTATTCTTTTGCACCCAACTTCACATTTAAGCCGTATAATTTTTATATGCTTTGAGAGCTCATATAGCAAGGCTTGTGTGTGAAAAATTCCAATTAATTCTACGCAGTAGTTTTTGGTTGGTGCCCTTTTAAATATGGAGAGCGATAAGCAGCATTTTCGACATATCTTACTGTTTTACTACAGAAAGGGTAAAAATGCTGTTCAAGCCAGAAAGAAATTGACTGATGTGTATGGAGAAGGTGTGTTGACAGTACGCCAGTGCCAGAACTGGTTCGCTAAATTTCGATCCGGCAATTTTGATGTCGAAGATGCACCACGTTCGGGAAGGCCGGTTGAAGCTGATAAAGACGCGATAAAGGCATTAGTTGATGTGAACCGGCGAATAACAACACGTGAGATCGGATTGAGGTTAAATTTATCAAATTCAACAGTTTATGACCACTTGAAAGGCCTGGGATTATCCTCGAAGCTCGATGTATGGGTTCCCCATGTTCTCACAGAGAGAAATCTGTGTCGCCGCATTGACGTCTGCGATTCGCTTCTCAAACGTCACGAAAATGATCCGTTTTTGAAGCGCATCATCACTGGGGACGAAAAATGGGTTGTATACAACAACGTCAAACGCAAGAGGTCATGGAGCAAAAAAGATGAACCGGCTCAAACCATTTCCAAAGCCGATATTCACCAAAAAAAGGTGATGCTGTCTGTTTGGTGGGATTTTAAAGGAATCGTTTTTTTTGAGCTTTTACCGGATAACACAACGATTAATTCGGAAGTCTACTGTCATCAGCTGGACAAACTGAATGATGCACTTCAACAGAAAAGGTCAGAACTAATCAACAGGAAAGGTGTAGTGTTTCACCAAGACAACGCGAGACCTCACACAAGTTTGGTCACTCGCCAAAAGCTTTTACAGCTTGAATGGGATACAATGCTACACCCACCATATTCTCCAGACCTGGCACCATCGGATTATTATTTGTTCCGGTCACTCCAAAATTTTTTAGACGGTAAAACCTTCACCTCAAATGAGGAGGTCAAAAACCTCCTCGATCAGTTTTTTGCCAGCAAAGACCAAAAATTTTATGAGCGTGGAATTATGCTACTACCAGAAAGATGGCAAAAGGTGTTGGACCAGAACGGTCAATGTATAATTTAATAAAGTATTTGTTTATTATACGAAAACTGTCTTTCATTTCCACAAAAAAAAAACGAAATGATTTTCCGAACAACCCTATAGATTGCTCTAGTTTTCGAGAAAAGGGAAGATTGATTCAACATAGAAAGGAAGAAGTAGAGGAGCGTGTTCAACTAGACTTCGGGCAGAATAAGATAGTGATTCTTCGACAAACTTTGGATGAAAACTGTTTCAATTTTTACCCTGTATCTAATAGAATAGTTATTTTTAGAGTATCTATCATCTTTCGAAACTTTTTACTGTCATTTTTCGTATAAGACTTTTTTTTCTAAAAATATGTTATGACCATTTACTTCATATAGTACAATTTAGAGGACCGGAAGGCACGATTTGAGAGTCAAGTTTTCTAAATCGTCATCATCATTATAATAAAGTTTCTTTCCTATACTGAGCTAATCTTCGCATTTCCCTAACACTAGAACAACTCACATGCTTAACTATTTGCGAACAGTAACCTAATCTAGGTATACCTCTACCACTCCTAACTCCCGTTTCTGCCTCTAATATGTCCCTGACTAGACCTTCATGCCTGAGAAAGTATCTATCAACCTATCCCGCCTCTTTTTTATTATTTCTTATTGACTTTCATAGAGTCCTCTGTTGTTCTATTCTTTCTAATAGCTTTTCCTTTTTCACTTTATCTATCCACGGTATCCTCACCATTCGCCTGTAAAACCACATTTCAAACGCTTCTAACCTTTTCTTTTCTGCAGCGCCCACCGTCCATGTTTCGCACTCGTACAGCGTCGCGCTCCAAACGTACACCTTTAACAATCTTTTTCGAATTTCTAAATTAATCGTTCGCAAGCATAGAAGTGACTTCTTTTATTGAAGATGACTCGACCCTGCACTATCCTCTGCTTTATATCCCTACTACTCCTTCTGTCCTGGCTTGTCAGACTTCATAGATACCTAAATTTAGCCACTTCTTCTAATTTTTCGACTCTTATCTTCACTCTTTCCTTACTTTTTCTTCCCTTGCATACAAGTATTTTGTTTTACTTTTATTTATTTTCGTACAGTACTGTTTTGTCAACACCTCTTCCATTTTATTTAAAGCTATCTCTAAATCCTCCTTCCTAGATGCTAATACTGCTATATCATCTGCAAATCTAACCGTACTAATCTTTCTAATCGTACCGAAAACAATTTAATAATTACACTTAAAATTCTGATGAGGTATCTATGTTCTACAGTCTGGATGATGAACGGTTTCGGACTATCATAAAAAAAAATAAATATTATATAAATTGAAAGAAGCATTAAATAAAGTATCAAAAGTGAAGCTGCAGAGATAATATACAGTAAAATAGATAACTGCCACGATGAAGAAGGGATGATCTGGACGGCATTCTTCGTTCCCAAAAATGTTCCTCAAAAAAAGTTTGTTTTAATTGTGGAGTCAATTTCAGAGACAATATCGTAAATTCTACATCCACCAATTATAAACGATGCAATGTCATAATTATACAAGAGAGTTTTCGTACTAAATGAAATTCAACTATTTCATTTCCATTAGTTAAAACAGAATATGCTAGTTAAGACATTCCGACTTAGCTCATCTTCCATTAATATCAATAAATTATGTTGATTTATCCGTAAAATAAACATCGAACCGACAGAAACGTAAAGCAAGCGTTTCTATCTGAGGGACGAGAAGCTTCATTTTGCAAATGATCAAACGCTGCAGAAAAGCGGATCGGTAAATAAGACGTTCACGAGAATGGCGAATTGCTTTGCTGCTGATATTACAACTTGAACTAGCACATTCCAAGGAGTACGTGTAAACTTACCATTTGCTGACACACATACGTATATCTTTATCTGTACATACTAGATATGTATGCAGGTATGTACAAATATTCATTAGCACCTTGGCTATAAAATAGAGTTGAAATTTCTCATTTCATAAGATTAAGTAGTTCAACAGTTTTACAGCTTCTAATAATTAAAATTAAACAGTCATCTAAGAGTTTTATATTGTAATGTTCGTGGGTTTAACAAAATTAACTTCGAAGACTGATAACGACAAAAACTATTTATTTACACTAATTATTAAAGAACTTAAAAACACTATTAAATTATTACTAAACTTAGGTTATGAATTATTCTATTTATTTACACTACTTTTGATATATGACAATCACTGTCAATTTATTTCTCGATTCACTTGTGCAACGGTCAATTTATTTCTTCTCTCTTGGCGATTGTCTCTTCCTTTAAATACTCTTTTGTTTCCTTTCGGGAACCCTCTGGAAACATCTGGATCGTTTAGTTTTTCTTTGAACTGTTTAACTGTTTTCCCAGAACGCAGGTACGACACACACATTTACAAATACGGCGCACATGAAGAAAGACGCCCGCGGCTAGTCGTCGAATAGATAAGCCGTCCACGCACACGTGTACCCGATCGCACACAAACACACTCGTGCTCGCTACAATATGCAGCAGGTACATAAAGGAAATTAGGCCAATTTGAAAGTTCGTTTCTTGAGTTTTCGCAAAACCAAGACCAAGACTAAGACCAAGACATATCACTGTTTGTCAGAATTAGAAGAGATAAAATATGGAACATTCTAAAAGAAATTAAAAAAAACACGAAGGTTCAAAAAAGGACGAATTGTTTCAAAGGAAAATTGTCGTAGAAAATGTGCACAAAGGAAGGAGTCAAGGGATAAGGATAAGAATGTTCGCTGAAAAGAGCGCTTTTTAATTTACTTTCTTGTAAAAAAGCTAAAAAAATGCAAAGAAAATTGTATGAAGCAATCGTAATATGCAGAACAAAAGATCGGCGTATGTAAATGGTGTAGTTGCTGCCAAGCAATGAAAAAAAGTAATAGAATTGTAGAAACGGAAATATAACAATTTTTTGTACACTAGTCTAACCCGTTCGAATTGGTATCGATGTCGACGGTGTACATCACTTGTATTTTGGAACGTAATTTCTTATCGCATGAAACGGCGGCTGGAAGAATTCATTTGTCACAAAACTTAAATAATATTAAAAATTAAATAAAGAATCCTTTTTCCTTTGAATGCTCTAGGTCTAGGAACTTTGACCAATTCTGTCAATGTTGACCAAAAGTCGAACGTGCTAATAGACATCTCTGTTCCTTTAACTGCTTGCACAAAGAGAGAGTTATGAGCTGGCGAGGTAGATTCGATTCTGTCATTTGATAAATATATTCCATAGGAAACATTTTAAAAAGCTTCAGAATAAGCTAATCTGTTAGTAGCAATCGATTGTTCCAAGTTGTCACTTATTGTTATATATTGTTAGAAGTTGGTTAGTTCTTCTTTTTACAAATTACCTTGACCAAAATTTATAATTAATACTTATGGAATAGTTTAAGAAATTTTGTTTCTGCCAGATACCCCATGACACCATAGATTTCTGTTTCTAGTAATTGTGACATACATTCATAAGATAATGATTTCGTCTGCGAACTTTTAGTCACAATAATAAAATAATAAATAAATTACCAATTTTGATATGAACTACTACTAACCGCAATTTCACCTACATATAAATACAATAATATCGTAATTAAACGGTTTTGGGGGCTAATTTTGATTAAAACGTATTCGGAGAAAGCGGAAAAACACTTTTATTTCCACAACAGACAAACTTTTTACATATATCTACAAGTTAGCGATGCAACGGAAGTATCATAACGGAAACAGAAGTAAATGGTAAATTTTTGCGGAAGCGGATGCGGAAGCGGAACTATAATAAGGTTATTTGCACAAGGACAATATGATTATTAACAAAATTTTGAGGGCTATAACGCTGCATTGATGCTAATACTTCATAAACGTAAACGGTTGGTATTAATACGTTCAGAATGTTAAAGAGGGGTGCCTGAAAGCTCGCGCAGGTACCTACGCTTCCGTTATAAGAATGCGGAATCAGATGCAGAAGCAGATGTGAAAATGTATGCGGAATTTCTGTAGTTGCGGAAGCGGAAGAAGAGCTTTGTTGCAACTCTACTACAAGTTTGTACGTAACCCTCGATACGCGATTCCAACTCGCATTTGGTCGTTCTTTCTGTCTTAAGTATCTATACTTCATTTACTTTCTCTAACGATGTGCCCCTTCCAATGTCTTGGATGTGCGCTGGCAAAATTGCAGGTAGGGAGAAAAATGCTCATTATACTCTCGACTCTTGTTCATTGAACATACTTTTTTATACAGTACCTACTTGCCTAAAATTTTGTTTAATCACGAATAGTAGTGCGAGTCGAAAACAAGCGTTAAAGCCTTTAATACATCACTACATAGTATAAAACAAAGTTGCTTTCCGCTGTCTGTCCCTATGTATGCTTAAATATTTAAAACTACGCAAAGGATTTTGATGCGGTTTTTTTTAATAGATAGAGTAATTCAAGAGGAAAGTTTACATTTATAGTAAAAATTTAAGTAGATTGTCTTAATTTTTATGATATAAACACTTGTAATAACTAACAGTTATACCTAACGTGGCTTCACTACATAGTATAAAACAAAGTTGCTTTCCGCTGTCTGTCCCTATGTATGCTTAAATATTTAAAACTACGCAAAGGATTTTGATGCGGTTTTTTTAAATAGATAGAGTAATTCAAGAGGAAAGTTTGTATGTATAATACATGCATAATATGGTAGAGAAACACAGATAATTAATTCTAATGTGATGTCATAAATAAACACATTTTTTTGCGCTTACATTGCAAACGCTAGCTGAACCTTACGAGATAGATCAAAATAATGTACTACAGTATTGTACACCTTAAAAAGGTCTACAAAGAAATCCGGGATGGTATACGTCTATCTCTTAACCCACAATAACCATTTTTTATCCTTTACTTTTTACGAGAAATAATGGCTTATTTACGAAGCGATTTTTAGCAATACAGCATTAATCCTTATCCAATTAAGTAGTTTTAAATACATTGTGCATTTAATATAGATCAATATGGCCCTTTACAAGATATTACAGATTTAAAATGCAGGGACATAGCGGTTGCGGCGGTACAGACCGGGGGGCCGGTTTCTATTGTCTAATGACAAAAAAGCTGTGAATGTTGTATATAAAGACATTCTGTAATATATTTAATATTAGCATTGCACCCATGCGAAGCTGGGACGGGTCGCTAGTCTTCAAATATAAATATACATCTCGTTGATATTTTCAGTAGTAAATGGTACCAATAACAGCACATTTGAGCAATGCAATTGTAGTGGATAAAATGGTCAATTTTTCCGTGCAGTACTGTACGGATTATACGCTCCTCACCGGTTAAGAGTTTGACCAAGAGTTGTCTCCTTCCTTTTCTGGCATTGTGCTGTTCTTTTCTACTTTGCGCCGGTCAAACTGAAGGTCACATCGCTACAGAAACTAAACGAAGTATACCACCTCTTCATTAATAAAATCTTATTCATTGTTTATAAACTGGAAATATCCATATTTTGGGACAAGACGTCAATTCCGTTAATTGGGTCGTCAGTTATGCACCTACAACCTACATGCATTTAGGTTACGTAAGTACATTCATCAGACTGCTTTTAAAGGATTGATTTTGATGTCCGTATTTATTACAAGTGACTCTGTGACGGCATGGTGGTGTATACCGGGCTGTTCCACGTTACTCATTAACGTGGCCATCCAACCATAAATCCCACTAATTGTGGGACATCCATTTTTTTCCTTTAACTGTCATTAAACGCGTAATGATACTCTGCTCATGCTCCCTTTCCCACATCCGCTTCTAAAACGTGGGTTCGTATACCTTTATAATTTTTTTTCGCAACTGAATGTCCTAAAAGTAGCTCTCGACCTGACGGTTGTTATTAAATATCATTGGACCTTGTGAAACTAACAGATCTCCTCGTTTCAAATTCAGCCTTAATTAATTATGTCTTCTTTTTAGGACATGTACGGTTATTTTTAATTAACGTATCCAGAAGAGGAAAAATGTTTTTATTTTGGCGAACTGAACGGTTTAGAATAAATGAAGGTATGTGTTACGCAATAAAATTGAGCAAGTACGATCCCGAGTAATCGATAATAGGCAGTGTACGATCTGTTAAAATTTTCCGCTGTTATTTTTGAAAGGCCAGCGGTAGTTATTCAATTACAGGCGAGATTACAAGGAAACTTTCAAATAGTCCACAATATGTGCTATTCTTATTATTTTTAAAGCTTAGCACAATATAGTACATAACGCATCGAGGAAAGGAACAGGGTTATTTCAGACCGCATGTGTGGTGGCAAACACGCAGTCTGAGATAACCCCATTTCTTCCCGAGATACGTATACTATTTTTTGTCGTGTTTGTGCGGAAAGCTCGTCATTAAATTGATAGTTGGTGAAATAATAGTAAATTATTTAGAGGTTAGAAAGACATTGTCATTGAACAACTGATTTCTGCGCATGTCCATAAACTTCAGCGCATGCGCTCAAAAGACTAATTTCATTTCCTCCCGACTAAAACACGGCTGAAAAGAGGCCATTTCTTCCCTATTTCATAGCATGCAAAACGAGCTTTTCGCGCTAACATGACAAAAAAAACATTACATATCCAATTTACAAACAAAACATATAAGTACACTTTAATAAAATTTTTTTTTGGATTTCCCAATTATCCTTTTTCCAGCACAGAAGTGATTTCTATTTATTAAAAGCAACACGACCGTGCGCTATTCTTTGTTTTTTGTCTCTACTACTTCTTCCACCCTGACTTTCCCGCATAGAGATAATAGAATTAAAGTAGGTAAACCCATCGGAAATGTGTTTCTTAACAAAACGAAACAGAAAGTAAAGAATCATCTATCTCCTTTTATTTTGAACATGCACAGTTGACGAGGAGATGTGTTTCCTAATCACAAGCGCTATTAAACAGGGACCAACTACTTTCATCTCGCGGTCCACATGGGACTTGCGATTCCATTTTATAGGGTTCCGTTCGTCCGAATAAAAAACGGAACCCTTATAGACTCGCTCCTGTGTCTGTCTGTCCATCGGTCAATTTTCTCCGAAACTACCGGACCCAATAAGTTGAAATTTAGTACACATATGAATCTCTGTCTCTCACAAACACGGACGCATAGTGTAAATAAATAAATTTTGAACAGGGGATCATTTTGGGAGGGGGTCAACAGGAAATTAAAAAAAGTTTTACAAGCTGTACCGTGTGACATATCAAATGAAAGGGCTTATTGTAAGGATCTCAAATATATAGTTTTTATAATTTTAAAATAAAAAGTTTTAAAGTTATTTGAGAAAATAGATGAAAATTAACCATAGTCTCCTTACCCTTATCGCCAAAACTACTGAACCTAAATTTTTGAAAGAAATATATAAAATAATTTTTTACTTATAGATTACAGGAAAATGAATAAAAAGTCTATGTTTTGAGCATAACGTGGTAAATCATTAAAAAAAACAATAGTGTGCATACAAATTTATATTTGCACTTTGAATGTATGGAAGAACATGTTTTTTCTTTCAACTAAAATGCTAAGTTGCTTCTCGGGGTTCTCGGGTTATTGTTCCGTACATCCGAATGACAAACGGAACCCTTATAGACCAGGATCACCCGTGTGTCTGCCTGTCAGTTTTTTTTATTACCTCCTACTTTCAATTCCATTATTTCTAATTTATTTTGATTTATTTTCATTCCGTACTTTTCTGTCAACATCCCTTCTGTTCTGTTTGAGGCTGTACCTAACTTCGAATGAAAAGAATCAGAGTCAATAAATCAATAACATTTCCAACTACGTTTTTCTCGAAAGTCATGAACATTCCGACATACGCTCACTTAAATAGTACTCTTTTACCTCCTGCAAGTTAGGCACTTATTTATGTTACACCCTGTATTGTTTAGAATACGTTCACACAATGGAAATTATCAATTATTATCAACAACTGTGGGCAAATACGTGCGTTAATATATTCTAATTAATTTTAATAAAATAGCAACAGAATAACAAAACATTGGCGTAAGAATTGAAATCCTTAATGCAGCATTTCTTTAGAGAAATGTTCTAAAAATAACCAAGAACGAAGTACCTTAGGTATTTATTAACGGAACTTTGTTAGAAACTGAGAAATACAATACTCTGTTGATGTTAATTGGAATTTGCAAGGCAATTCTTTGTATCTCAGTAACGTTTTTGTAAAAATAGGTAAACAACATTAAAATGTGTAACTAATTGGTTGTTTTCATTTCAATTCAAATTGGATGATGTGCTGGTTTACTGAATTTTGAAATTTGTATTGTTAATTATTAATTTTAAGAAAAAACGATAACAGTAATTATAATAAAACGAAATGTGGTCTGTATTCTGTCGAAACTGCCAGACGCGGATCGCGATTTCGATCTTTTTGGATCTCATCAGCGCGTCGTGTTAAGACAGCAGGTAAAAGTTGGTCTGTGTTCTGTCGGAGCTGCCTGCGACGCGCTGATGAGATCCAAAAAGATCGAAATCGCGATCCGCGTCTGGCAGTTTCGACAGAATACAGACTACTTCGAATTATTTTATTCGATTAAGCTAACGTGCCTATCACATTGAGGTTGGCTACGCCGGGATTCGTTTTCAGCAAGTAAATATCCACACAAGTGGACCTTGTTGGAAAATACGTAATCCTAAAATGTAGCATCGTGCTACAGATGGCGTTCACTGTGCCGTTTGTAGTATTTTCTGATAACAGTAATTGTTTAACTACATTTTGACATTGAATTCTAATTGTGTTTTGCTTATTATTAAAGGAAAAAATGTCGTTAGTTGTGAGAGTTATGAAAACTCGAGAAATTATCCTTCCTCCAACGCATAAATTGACCTTTCAGAGAACAAAATACTTGATGGAAATAAAAAGGATAGAAAAAAAATTAGTTTGACTCTATATTTCGACCATGTGTTATCTATTATCCACACAGGTACACTTACTCAGAGGACATTCTTGCAGATTCCTTTCTTCAAACAGTGGAGAAATTTGTTTTTTGATATTGGTTTCTAAATGTAGTAAAGCAAGCTGAAAATTTCAAATACTAAAAATGTTTTGTTCCAAGAAAGGAGTATTAAATAAAGTTGCTTCAAATAGTTTAACCTAAAAATCCACCGGAAGTAATAATTTTTTGTTCAGTCTTGCGTATTTGGCCTTGGTCTTGCGTAATTGATGTTGATTTTAGTCTTGGTCTTGTTCGTTCGGTCTTAGTTTGAACTTTTTAGTATAAAGACAGTCTTGGTCTTGGTCGTGGTCTTGCATTTTCGTAAGACGAAGACCAACACTGCAGCACCAATACGAATTTTGTTCATCACTAATATTTTCTTTCGCTTACGAGATGATAAACTGCTATTATACTATAAAGCATGCAGATAGATCCACAAATAAACGATTGTGACTTGAGTATCTTCTTTTGGATGTTTCCCACCAGTTAGTAATGCTAGACGGCGGGCAGTCCCTCTAGGGTATGCTGGAAGATAGGGCGGAAGACCCTCTTCAGCCTCCTTTCAGGAATCGTAGGAATGGGTGAGCGGTGGTTCGGGTGAGAAAGATGAGACGGACGAAATGAAGACAGAAGAGAATGAAAGATTATCTGTGGAATATTACTGTTCCACCATATACCTCCGATCCGACGGGACTTGAACCTTGACGAAACTCTTGTACAAACTAGAGTGGGATTTATGGAGCCGGACCATAGGTTCAACCATAATGGAAGGGTTCTTAAAGAGAAACCAGACTAAGACAAGTCCCTGAAAGAGGGCAGCAGCTCTTTCAGTACTCAGGGTGGCAGAAATCACAAGGATCGGTATGGCTCCCTGATGCACATTACTGCGGTGTGGAAGGCAACGGGAAACCCCCACATTATGATCCCGAGTAAAATGTATTACACAACTTAATGATGGCGTCCTCTGGAGTAAAGCACTCCGGACGTAAACTAGTCCCCCATTCGGATGTCCGGTTGGGGACTACCTCGGGGGATGTCATCAATAAGTGCAATAGGGATAGGTGCAATGTTTCACGAGTCGGAGCGTGGAATGTTAGAACAATGAGGCATGTGGGCTATTCTAGTTTTAGGGAAATGCGAAGTTTAGCTCAGGATAGGAAAGAGTGGAGGTACGTGTCCTACCAGACTGACGATCTTATGATGATGGTGATGATGAGCATTATACCTAAGTGATCCAAGGAAACCACAGAAAAACTTGGACTAAGTCAGACGGGCCCGGAATTAAACCGGCGTCCTCCCGAATGCTAAGCAATGGTCTAAACTCTAAACCATGCTGCTCGGTTCTGACTTGACAACTTTGCTGTCTTCAAATACAGTCAAAATGTATTACATCCCTATTCTACATTTATTTGGGGTATTGACCAAGTCGTTCAACTACCCTAAACAACTGGAATTCCCCGTCTAATGGTTTATGCTGTTGAAACGCAGGTACAGTAACAGTTACTAAGGGCATTCTCGAATAATAGTAGCTTCACTTGAAAACTGATACAAGCAAGCTTCTTTGACAATAAATGATATAACTTAAAGATGTTCAGGATTCACGTACAAAATGAAAAAGCAGTTTTTAATACAAACATAGTTTAATTACTCATGATCAATAAAATTTTATTTGTTAAAGTGTTAAAGGCTACACTGAGAGAAATCAAATAGTTGGATTTACTATGTCATGTTAATTTTCCATTTAACATTTCATAGTTGAGTCCTTTCATAGTAGAAAAAGGACTCAATTATAAACAGGCAAATAGGAAATTCACACAGCATAGTAAATCGAACTATTCTCATTTTTTTCAGTGTACAATAAATCAACAGAGAAATAAAATATAAATTAAAAACTTCAAAATGCAATCAAAATTGACAAAACTTAATAAAAATCTACACAATAGCAATTTCGAATGTTTTACTATTTTATCTCCTCGACATGTGTATTTTCTTTGTCAGTTAATAATCATCAATTTACCTTTAATTGATTTGTTTAATATTACCCTGATAAGATTCGTTAGTCTTTATGAAATTATCGAGTAATTTAAAATTCTTATTTAAAAATGCTGTTGCTAACAATATATATTTGGAATTGAATAAATCTAAATCAGAAACAGCGCGCTCGTGCGTAAAACTGCGCGTGCTATCGTCCAAATAGCGAACGTTTTTCGCAGTTTGTTGCATTTGTCTGGATGCGACCTTATAAAAACTATATATGATATTTCTAGCTTAAAATGGTAGCTGCTCGATGTCAGTAGAAAAACGTTTAATTTTCTCCAGATGCTACAATTATGTTGCTACACGACATTTCTAAAGGCGGTGTGGAAAATCGTAAAAATTGAGGTCACCCTAAAGTGAACATTTATTGGTATAATGTTTCTCTTTAAGCACATACAATACATGTACTCTTTCTCTATGTGTATGTACATAGAAATCTAAGACCGATTTTTACTGCACTTGCTCGCTGCAGATACATAAACGTACAACAAAAAGTTTGTTTGTTGTACAGGATTTGCAATTCCCTGCCGGAAGTTCTGGAATTCACGACATAGGAAATTCGCTGCTGTGCTTGCACCAAGGGCGGAGCTGTTTTGAAATAAATCCTCAAATACGTAGACCATAAACAGTTATTACACTAAAAGAACTCGTTTTGGACGAATTCTTGAAACACTATAAAATTAAAAAAATTAAGGATGAAGGGGATAGGGGCGAATTAGAAGCAGTATGAAACAAGATAGAAATAGTAGAAGAGCATGAAGTAAAAATTAATGCAAATAAAATAAAAAGGATATGCGTTCCAGATAAGTAAATTTTAGGAAGGGAGTCAGACAAGGATGCACACTGTCACCTCTATATACTTTTTAATCTATACATCGAAGACTCGATCAACATCATTAAAGACAGGACAATTGTAGGGATAGATATACAGGGGCAAAAGATTAGTATGCTTAGACTTGCAGGTGATACAGCAATATTGGCATCTAGCAAGGGATTAGAGATAGCTTTAAATAAAATGGAAGCGGTATTGACAAAACAGTACTGTATGACAAAAATAAAAATTAAAACAAAAATACTGCTTTGCGAGGGAAGAAAAAGTAGGGAAAGAGCGAATATAAAGATAGAAGACGAAAAAATTGGAAGAAGTAGCTGATTTTCAGTATTTAGGTAGTCAGATAAGTCAGGACGGAAGGAGTAGGGAGTAGGGAGTAGGGATATAAAGCAGAGAATAACGCAGAGTCGAGTCGTCTTCAACGAAAAGAAGTCACTTCTATGTTCGCAAACGGGTAATTTAGAAATTCAAAAAAAATTGTTAAAGATGTCTGAAGCACAGCGTTGTATGGCGCGAAACATAGATGGTAAACGCGGCGGAAAAGAAAATGCTAGAAGCGTTCGAAATGTGGTGTTACCGGCGAATGATGAGGATATCGTGGATAGAGAATGTAATGTTTGAGGGCAGGTATGTGAATAAAAGACAATAATAATTTTAAGTCAACACCGTAGCTCTTTATTGTAGGCTCGTACATTACCGTATGCCACAGGCGGAAACTGAAGGCTCGCGTTAAGGGAGGAGGAAATTGCTATATCCCTCTATCTATAACTATTATAACTTATAGATACTACACTCCTTCCCCCNGTTGTTTAAATAATACAGAGTACGACAGTCATTTCTGTAATGTTTGAGGACAGGTATGTGAATAAAAGACAATAATAATTTTAAGTTAACACCGTAGCTCTTTATTGTAGGCTCGTACATTACCGAATGCCCCAGGCGGAAACTGAAGGCTCTCGTTAAGGAAGGAGGAAATTGCTATACCCCTCTATCTATAACTATTATAACTTATAGATACTACACTCCTTCCCCCTTACATTCTTTGCTTATCATAACAATAATGGCAAACATGTAGTATAAAAACACAATGCTTGAGAATTTAAGCATTTATAAATTAAGTCGCTGAGGTTGCTTAATCACGCGAGATGATCTTCGTATAACTACTGGAGTCTTCGCCTCACTCATATCAGTATAACTAGAGTCAGTATTGCTGTTCTCTACAGAACGTACACTAACATCGTGAGCTTGATTCTGACTAAGCGAGCTATTAGGTAGCTGTACAGCATTGCACGATTTTAATTGATCAATGTGCTTCTTAACTATTACATTATTTTGAGTCTTAATATCATAAGTGACTGCACCTGCCCGTGCAACAATTGTAGCTAACTTCCAAGAGTTGCGGCTATAATTCTTACACATAACTTGTTCACCAATATTAAATTTAACAAAACGATTACCCCTGTAAAATCGCTGCTGGGCTAATTGTCTCTTCCCAACTTCAAATCTTAGATTTGGTCTAATTAGGTCTAATCGCGTACGAAAAGAACGACCAGTTTGCAATTCAGCTGGTGAAATACCAGTTGTTACATGAGGCATCGCTCTATAGTAAAATAAGAACTTCATTAACGCATCACGCCTTGAGTATCTTTCTTTTAACAAAATCTTAAACTTTTTCTTAAAAGTTTTAACAGCATTTTCAGCTGCTCCGTTTGAAGCAGGATGATAAGGGGCAGTTTTAACATGTTCAATACCACGGTCAGTTAAAAACTTTTCAAAGGCGTCAGACGTCAATGAAGGGCCATTGTCAGATACAATTCTTAAGGGTAGACGTGGAAGTGGAAAAATATTCTTCTAATGCTAATATTGTACATTCAGACGTAATCTTACTCATAGGCTTAACATCAATCCACTTTGAATAAGCATCAACAATTATTAAATACATTGTTGAATCAATAGGACCCAAAAAGTCAATATGAAGTCTATGATTAACATCACGTGGCCAATCCCAAACATGAAGCTTAGCGCTGGGAACATTATCTGAATTTTATAGGCACATCTTACATGACTCGACTAGACTCTCAATATCTTTATCTAATCCTGGCCACCAAAAGTATGATCTCGCCATAGACTTCATTTTAACTACACCCATATGTATGTTATGGAACTCTTTTAAAATTAAATTGCGCATATTCTTTGGAATAACAATTCTGTCCCCACATGAGACAGTCATTTTCAATAGTTAATTCAGACTCTCGATTTTTAAATGCTTTTAATTTCTCTTCTATTTTAACTGGCCAACCAAATTTTACATAATCGCATACTTGTCGCAGATCTTCATCTAATTTAGATCCTTGAATTAACAGTTTATCATAAATCGTAATCGCATTTTCTAGTACGTAATTTAAATAAGTATATTCATCCTCCACACATTCTTTCCCTGTTAATTCGTCACTAAGCAATTCTTCTCCTTTCACCTTATTTTGATCATACAATCTTGACAAGTAATCAGCATTTTTATTATCAATACCCTTAATATGTTTGATCTCAAAGTCATAATCTAACAAAATTACAGACCATCTTTGAAGTCTACTGGCTGCCATTTGTGGTATGCCCTTTTTTGAGCTAACAATGTGAATCAACGGTTTGTGATCAGTTTCGAGTGTAAAATGTCGGCCATACAAGTACTGATGAAAATATTTAACCGCGTAAATTATTGCCAAAGCTTCTCTATCAATTTGAGAATATTTTTTTTCAGTTTTTGACAATGCTCTAGAAGCATAAGCTATAGGTTTCACCGTATTTTTATCTAAAATATGAGCTAAAACAGTTCCAATACCATTTGGTGAGGCATCACATGTAACTTTAATTGGTAAAGACGGATCATAATGAGTTAAAACTTTATGCGAAATTAAACAATTCTTTGCTTCAACAAATGCTTTCTTCTGCTTAACTTTCCATTCCCATGACTTATTTTTCTGAAGTAACTCAAATAATGGACTAACTATTTTAGCATAATTTTCAATGAATTTAGCATCATAATTCATGACGCCTAAAAAAGCTCTTAATTCAGTTAAATTCTTTGGATCTTCAATTCTTAAAATTGCATCAATTCTATCTTTAGAAATGCTAGTTCCATCTTTACTTAATTTATATCCTAAAAATTCTNGTATGTGTTGAAGTTTAAACTGTTCAGATAGATGTCACTTTTGTATTGGCTTGTTTTCTTTTGTAAGTTGGTACTCTATGTAGTTACTTCAGTTACTTTTTCACGACCACGGTTAAAATAAATCTGTTTATTTCTCGAACTCTCGTGTTGTTTTTACTGAAAATCCTGTTTTCCACAACAAGACTGAACAAGGATTAAGCGAAATTCTTAAGATTACTCAAAGAGAAGGGTTTCTAACGGACTTGAAACAATTATCTCAGTCACATAATGTCCTTCCTAATAGTAAACTCCGCGCGTTAAATCCATTCATCGATGACGACGGATTGATTCGAATAGGGGGACTACTAAAACATTCAATTCTCTCATATGCTAAAAAGTATCCAATTGTTTTGCCAAAGGATCATTACGAAACTAGGTTAATTGTAAGAGATGAGCACATAAACAATCTACATAGTGGAACTCAAGGGACACAATGCTGTTCGATCGAAATACTGGCCCCTTAATGGGAAAAATATGATTAAAGGAGTAATTCGAGAATGTATAACGTGTTTTAAATCTAAACCAAACGATAAAATTTCTTATTTTATGGGTGATCTTCCACAAAATCGAGTAATTCAATCACGCCCATTTTTGAATGTTGTAATTGACTATTGTGGCCCATTTAACATTAAAGAAAAAATATATAGAAACCGTAATACACTAAAGGTTTATGCATGCATATTTGTATGTTTTACTACGAAAGCCGTTCATATTGAGTTAATGACCGACTTAAGTACGGATACATTTATAGGTTGTCTTCGTAGATTCTTTGCCAGACGCGGTTACTCTCGAAATTTGTACACCGATAACGCTACAAATTTTGAAGGAGCAAAAAATGAGATAGAAAACGTAACTAAATTAATCAAATCTGAAGACCACAATAGCAAAATTAAACAATTTTTATCAAATAAAAGCATAAGTTGGCATTTCTCTCCTCCTAGATAGCCACACTTTGGTGGACTCTGGGAGGCAGCGGTAAAGTCTTTCAAGTATCATTATCTTAGAGTCGTAGGAGATAAGTTATTTACCTATGAGGAATTGATTATATATACCGCTGAAATTGAAGCTATACTAAATTCACGACCCCTAACAGCATTATCCGAAAACCCCAGTGACCTAAAAGCCCTTACTCCTGCCCATTTCCTCATAGGAGAACCATTCACCACATTGCCGAATCAAAATCTCACCCATGTGCAAAAGGTCGTTTATCAAATTGGCAATCTCTCCAGAACACCAAACAAAACTTCTGGAAGAGGTGGTACAAGGAGTACCTAAATCAATTAAACATTCGAACAAAATGGCAACAGAAGAAACCAGACCATATCAAGATCGGAACCTTGGTATTGATGAAAGAGGATAACACACCTCCACTTCGATGGCCTCTTGGGCGAATCGTCGACACCTTCCCCGGAACGGACGGGAATATTCGAGTTATTAGTGAGGACCACCTCGGGTGTGTACAAAAGATGTGTGACGCGAGTGGTGCCTTTGCCAGTAGAATAACATTCGTTTACGTTAAGTTTTAGTTATTTATTTATTTCTTTATGTTCTTTAGGTTCAATTCATATTTGTATGACATTCAATTCATTACTCTTAGAATTATTTGTTGTACCACGTTCAAGGCGGAGGGCATGTTTAGATTCCTTTATGTTTATTTATATATTTTGCATTGCATATTTAGTTTGAAAAAATTTCATCTCAATTCAAGAAAAAAAAATGTTCAACGTTCTTTTGTCCGGGTTTGCAAGGGTCGCAGCTTTATTAGCACATCATAAAATTTATTTGGGTACTCGGAAATTTTGGTACCTAATTTTCACAAAAGCAGGTCATTGCTNCTATATTATTTTTATTTCCAAAGTTTTTAATTTCATCGTTCACATGAAAAAGTTTCTCTAAATCGCCTTCAAGATCTATATTTTCAAAACATTCTATAAAATTTTGAGAACTCCCTTTTTGCTTGTTATTACCTTTGTTTACGTTTTTATTTTCCTTAGAATAGTTATTCCTTCTCTCTCTATTATGATCGCTCATTGTTCCATTCCCATTATTTTTGCTTACCTTATTACGACACACTCGTTCTAAATGTCCCTTTCGACCGCAAATATTACATTCCAAGTGTCTAAATCTACATTGGTTAGCTCGATGGTTCGGTTTTTCACATCAAAAACATTGAACTGAAGATGAAGACGATCTGCTGCTGTCACGCCTCCCCTTCTTGAATCCTCGGCTGATTACGCTGTTCAACTGTTGCTCTGTCGATGAATTACCCATTTGAAGGACATCTCGATTTGCCGATTCCAAGGCTGTTGCTAACTCAACTGCTCTCTGGTATGTCAGTTTTGCTTCACCCAAAAGTCTACTCTTAATGGCGTCACTACTCAGCCCCCAAACGAACTGATCCCTAAAATTTCACTGCAGATTTTCACCAAAGTCACACTTCATAGACAATTTCTTTAGCTTTGCTAGATACTGTTGAATGTTTTGTCCACTTTCTTGACGACATTCTTTAAACTTATAACGTTCCGTTATCACACTAGGCGCAGGCTGTAGGTGATTTTCCATGATAGCTTGTAGCTCTTCTAGAGTTTTCTCCGTTGGAAGGTAAGGTGTGCACAAATTACTTAACAATGAATGTAAAAAATAGCGATTTATATTTCTCTTCTGAAATATCATTGACTATCACATAATGGCCAAATCTCTCCACCCACATTTTCCAATCGTCATCCATTTCAAACTCGTTCAATTGACCGATTCTTGCCATTACGACTTGAGCCGTTCTATTTCCTCGTCCAGGATTCATTGCTATTTCCCTCGAAAATGAACTTTTTATCACTAATCAACTCACTGTTACCTCACAATAAGAGTTTTAATCCCATTCTCGTCGCCAATTGTAATGTTTGAAGACAGGTATGTGAATAAAAGACAATAATAATTTTAAGTTAACACCGTAGCTCTTTATTGTAGGCTCATACATTACCGAATTCCCCAGGCGGAAACTGAAGGCTCTCGTTAAGGAAGGAGGAAATTGCTATATCCCTCTATCTATAACTATTATAACTTATAGATACTACACTTTCGTATTAAGGACGTTGTGCACTGATATAGAAGGTCATATTTCCTTATTACCAATGAATAAAGATAAGTATGTTTCATTTTCAAAATATGTTAAAAATGCAAATATAAATTTTAGATTTTTAGATTCATTTCGCTTTATGGCTAGTAGTTTAGATAAATTATCGTCTTATTTAGGTAAAGAACAAAAGAAAATTACTAGAAAACATTGTCAAAACGAAAAAGAATTTGATTTACTTCAACGTAAAGGTATTTTTCCATATGATTATCTTGATTGCTGGGAAAAATTGAAAGATACAAAATTACCCTCAAAAGAACATTTTTACAGTAGAATTTCCATTTGTCATATAACTGAAAATTAATACAAGCGCGCGTGCAATGTTTGGCAAACTTTTGAAATCAAAGATTTACAGGAATATGCTGAATTATATTTAAAAACGGACGTCCTACTACTTGCGGATATTTTTGAAAACTTTAGATGCACTTGTTGGATGACGTATAAATTAGATAGTTTGCATTATTACACTGCTCCTGGGCTTGCTTTTGATAGTATGCTAAGAACTACAGAAATTGAACTAGAATTGTTAACTGACATTGATATGATAATGTTTATTGAACGAGGTATTAGGGGTGGAATATCACAATGTAGTAACCGCTACGCGAAAGCAAATAATAAATACCTACATGGTCGGTCAATATAACCCAAATGAACCAGTATCATATCTTATGTATTATGACGTAAATAATTTATATGGTTACGCAATGAGTTTTCCGCTTCCTGAAGGTGAATTTGAATGGGTAAATGACATTTACTCTATCGATATTGATTAAATTTCAGATGGTGGAAAATATGGCTACATATTCGAAATTGATGCACATTATTTATCCAAGCACACTTCACAAAACCTTAAGGATTTACCATTATTTCCGGAACATTTAGTTCCTCCAACATCTACATCAAAAACACCTAAACCATTAACAATGTTTAAATTCCTTTATGCTTATTTACATATTTTGCATTGCATATTTAGTTTGACAAAATTTCATCTCAATTCGTTATCAGTAATTCAAGAAAAACAAATGTTCGACGTTCTTTTGTCCATGTTTGCAAGGGTCGCAGCTTTATTAGCACATCATAAAATTTATTTGGGTACTCGGAAATTTTGGTACCTAATTTTCACAAAAGCAGGTCATTGCTNCGTAGCTCTTTATTGTAGGCTCGTACATTACCGTATGCCACAGGCGGAAACTGAAGGCTCGCGTTAAGGGAGGAGGAAATTGCTATATCCCTCTATCTATAACTATTATAACTTATAGATACTACAGAGAAGGTTATAAATGAAGAGGTATTATTAAGAATAGGAGAACAGAGGCCTCTATCGAAGTCAATATGAAATAGGCGAGATAGGCTGGTAGCACACCTTCTCAGGCATGAAGGTCTAATCAGAGACAGGCAGAAACAAGAGTTAAGAGGAGTAGAGGTAGACCTAGATCAAATCACTGTTCGCAAACAGTTAAGGATGTTCTAGTTTTGGGGAGATGCGAAGATTAGCTCAGGATAGGAAAGGATTCTATGGAAGTCAATAGGAAATAGTCGAGATAGCTTGGTAGACATAGTTATTCTCAGGCATGAAGGTCTAATCAGAGACATATTAGAGGCAGAAACGGAAGTTAGGAGGGGTAGAGGTAGACCTAGATTAGATTACTGATCGCAAATAATTAAGAATGTGGATTGTTGTAGTTTTAGGGAAATGCGAAGATTAGCTCAGGGTAGGAAAGAGAGGTAGTGCGTGTCCAGCATCTGACGACGTTATGATGATGATGTTGATGATGGTGATGATGACATAAGTGTATACATTTAAGTAAAAAGAAAGGAGTTGTATAGATGAGAGAAAAATAGGGTAGGACAGATTAAAGGAGGGGTTATTTAGTTTAATGGTTTAAAATATATGTTGTGTTTATTATTTTAATTTCGTTAGTTTTTAGTTTGATTTCTTTATTACTGTAAAATGTAGAAAGGGGAAGGAGAAAGCACTTACTTTAGGTACTCCTGACCAATGCATATTTTGTTCTTTATAACTTCAGCCTAATAATATTTTGAAATGTTTATTGCATTTCAATTTCTTTACGGAACTCTTGAAAGTTGTACCAAACTTGTTTATTTTTTATTTCATCGCTAGTTTTTGCTAATTAACTTCTATTTGAAATTGGCTTTCATGATCCATTTGCCTTAAGATTAATTAAATGTTAGCCCTGCTTCTTCCATTTCGTATTACTTAATTAGCATTCTCTCAATTACGAACACGTAGCGTCGTTGAGTTTATTAGTCAAGCAATTTTAATTTTCCACAATAATTAGTAATAAAACTTCGGTTATACCTGAGTATCTACCTACGTACTAAGCAATTAAAGCAAGTATAAATAATTAACTGGAAAAAAGAGTAAGGGCTAATTTAATAAAGATTATTTAAACAAAACATTTCGTATTCTACGCTTTCTCGATTTTTATTATAAAGAATAGGGCATAGATTATGCAGGAACGATTGTATTAGAAGAAAAAAGGTTGATTCGACGGTTAGATGTATAGCTCTTTATGGGGTGGAAGTATGGGGGTGGAAGAAACAGAAACCGGTGGAATACGTTTACAAGAAATATATAAAGTGGGTGTTGCGTTTGGACAGACAACGCCAGATTATGTTGTACGGAGGGAATTAAAATGTGGAAAGATGGTAGAGAAAACCAAAAAAAGGGTGGTACAATATGAAATAAAACTTGAAAAGGTTATGAATGGGGATATAAGATAGGAATTACGGAGGAAAAGGATTTTAAATATTGGAACAAGAACCAGGTATGATAAAGAAAGGGATGGTGCATTAGACGATTTAAAATTGAATCAGGAACAATTAAATGAATGAGGTTGGATGGGGAGGAAATGATGAGAATAAAATGTAAAGAGCTTATAAGGGCAGAAGACCTAAGATGTATTGATAAATCGAGATATGTGGAATGTCTAAAGGCGTTGCTATGGGATTATTGGCAGGGAGACTGTTTGCCAGATTATCTGAATAGAATGCAGGAGGTGGAAGTATTTGCAAAGTTTAGAGTAGAAAATGATTGTAGAAAATGTAAGTATTAATTGAAAGAAGAGGAAATGATGTATAGGATATGTGAAAGGAGAGATGAAACAATAATGCATGTATTGGGAGGTTGTGAGGAAATTAAAGATTTGGATGATTGTAAGGAGATATTAAGTAGGAGTAGCGATGGACTGATCCTGCTAAAAAATATAATTAAAAACAGAGAGGGATCAGCTTAGGTGATGGAAGGGAGGGGGTGTAGTAGAAAAATTTGTATTAGTTGAATAAAGGGCATACATATATATGTATATATCTATATATAGTAAAGTAAGAATTGGGATTAATGTTGTAATATGATATGTGAGATCTGATCGGTTTGAAAAGTATACGCAAAAAAGGAAAGGGATGAATATCGAGGAGTGGTGGGTAGATGACAGTAACGTATAGGAAAAGGAACAGTTTTATTATTTTTTTTTTTTTATTATAAAGGTGTTTATCATCACCTTCTGTAAAATTTTTTATACACACATAGTGACCACCCATTAGAATATTTGAGAAACTACTTCGATTTAAAAGATTTTGAAAAGTTGTTGAGATTTAGCGTACAATATCAACTTGAACTTTAACTTGTTTAGAATACATTTCAATAGGTTTTAGGAATTTTTATAAAGGTACAGATTATTCTGAGACGTTGCTTTTCTTTTTGACTTTGTTAACTCTACTAGTTAGATACTACTAATTAGAATGTTTAATGTATCAAATATGTATTTGATATTATCGAGCCGCCTTACAACAATCATATTAAACCTATAAATCCTATAAACGATGCGGTAAACGCCATCTGTAGTATAATGCTGCATTTAGTGGAATTATGTAGGATTTCATAAAACGCTGTCTCAAATCATCAGGTAGAGTTTGTCTGTGTTCTGTCGAAGCTGTCTACTTTTTGTTTGAATAAGTAAAATGTTTCGAACCGTAAATTGGGCAGAGCCCCTAATTTAACAATGAAAAGAACATCAGCAAAATTAAAAAAATAAACATGTCCAACTCAGTACACGTGAAAGAAGTGAAATTTCTTTGGCGATCTCTATACCTTTATAACGAATAAATAATGATTGGTGAATGAGAGAGTACGAGAATTTTCAGGAATTATGTTTTCCAACATATTTTATCTTTAGTCCACCTAAGGAGTATTATTTTAATACGTTTTTATGTAATTCAATAACAAAAAAANGCCTGAAATGTTTTACCGCCCAAACTATAGCTAATAGCTCACGCTCAATTGTTGAATATCTAACCTCTGCTGAATTTAATGTTCTACTCGCATAAGCTATGGGAAGGCTATTGTTAATGGGACCTTGGCTAAGTACAGCTCCTATCGCATAGGAACTCGCGTCTGTTACTATAATATAAAATTCTTCGTTAAAGTTGGGGTATTGTAGAATGGGTGCTATAATTAATTTTTCTTTTAGTGAATTGAATGAATCTAAATATTCTTGTTGAAATGCAGAAAGAGTGCCTTTTTTCAAGAGTGCTGTTAATGGTTTGGCTAGCTTCGCGTAATTTGGGATAAATTTTCTATAGAATCCGGTTAGGCCTAAAAATGATTTAATTTCTTTTGGAGACTTAGGGATCGGGAAATTTTTAACTGATAAAAATTCAGTTTCTTTGCGGAGGAATTCCGACTTATCTGGTTGGATCTTTACATTATGCCGTCTTAGTCTTTTTAGTACATTTCTTAATTTATTACAATGGTCTTCCAAAGAGTTTCCGAAAACAATAATGTCATCAAGATATAATAGACATTGCGTGGGTGTTAGACCCGATGATACGTTATTCATCATTCTCATAAAAGTTGAATAAAAATTGATGAGTCCAAAAGGAAGGCGAAGAAATTCGTAATGGCCCGTTGGGGTTGAAAAAGCAGTTTTAGCGATTGAATTGGGATGCACTTCAATTTGATGAAATCCGCTTGCAAGGTCTAAAGTGGTGAAATATTGTGCATGTCCTAAATTGTCAAGTATTTCTTCTATATTAGGCAAGAGATATTTGTCAGGTGCAGTAATTTTATTTAGGTTTCGATAATCGACAACCATTCGCCACTTCTTTTTACCGGAACTATCTGCTTTTTTCGGAACAATCCATATTGGCGAAGAATATGGGGAATCACTAGGTCTAATGATATTCTGATTTAATAATTTTGAAACTTAATCATTATATCATAATCACATAAGTTTAAAATATCGTTTTTCTCCTCAGGATTAAGGTTGTGGTCACCCCTCTGAGAAGAACCGATATAATATCGTTGGACACATTATCTGCATCATTGATGATTGGCACAAAATCACAGCTTCCAAGGGTTGACAGTTTATCAGCATCCGAATAATAGTGAGCCTGGTGTTAGACTAATTTTATTCGAATATTTACAGAGTATTTATACAAAATTTATTTACATGGTTTAAATGGCAAAGAACATTTCAGCACTTTACATTTGTGTATGTATTTACCGTTGACCTAGTTAGTCGCAGTGTGTCGCGACCTAACTAAGTCAGCACAAATGTAGAGGCTTAATTGATACACAACAATAAATGTTTTCTTGCTATACCGAGTGTTCCCACAGGACCCCCCTTCCAGTGAGGAACGATGTGGATTAGCTTGCTCGGATATAGCTAGGGAAATGTACTCGACGACCGGACCGGGTTGTAGTATGGGCTGGTCGATCGTCCATTTTCCTCGTTGTGAGTATCGGTTGGAAGTGCTGTTCTTCCTTCATGATGTATGCTGGTTTCAGTCTTTGCACTGATACAGATTTGCTTGTGTTAGGAATGTGAATCCGTTTAAGTTGTAGGGATTGGTTAGAGTTGAGGTAAGTTTGAAATTCCCTGTCGGATTCCTGCGCAGAGATTCTTGAGAGTGTGTCTGTGATGATATTGTCCTTCCCAGAAATATGTCGGATGTTCGTAGAGAACTGGCTAATGAAATTGAGGTGCCGTGACTGTCTGGGAGAGCATTTGTCAGGGTTCTGACGGAAGGCAAAGGTAAGGGGCTTGTGATCCGTAAATATAATGAAGTCACGGGCTTCGAGAAGGTGGCGGAAATGCTTGATTGTGCGATAAATCGCGAGAAGTTCTCTGTCGAAGGCGCTGTATTTAACTTCAGCGTTCGATAGCTTGGAGGAGAAAAATGCAAGGGGTTCCCAGGTTCCATTGTGGAATTGTTGTAACGCAGCGCCCAAGTGATGGTCGGATGCGTCACAGAAAATTGCTAAGGTAGCATCTGGTTGCGGATGGTGCAGGAGAGTAGTCTGCGCCAGTTGCTCCTTACTTGAATTGAATGCCTCGTTGGCTGTGGGATTCCATTGAAGTGGTGCATTTCCTTTGATTTTCCCCAGTAAAAGTTCATTCAGAGCAGAATGAGTGCGGGCAGCGTTAGGCAGGAACTTTCTGTAAAAGTTGAGCATACCCAGGAAACGTCGCAATTGTTTTGCGGTAGTAGGCTTGGGGAAATTGGAGATTGCTGTTACTCTGTCGGGTAAAGGACGTATTCCATTTGCCGAGACAGAATAACCTAGAAAAGAAACTTCTTGTTTACCAAAGTTGCATTTTGCTTGGTTAAGCAGTATTCCGTATGAATGTAGACGAGTAAATAACGTGCGTAAATGCTGTTTGTGCTGCTCAGCACCTTCTGATGCGACCAGTATGTCGTCGATGTAAGCAAAACAGAAGTCAAGGCCGTGTAACACTTCGTCAATAAAACGTTGAAATGTTTGGCTGACGTTACGTAAACCAAAATTCATGTGAGGAAACTCGAACAATCCAAAAGGTGTTGTAATAGCTGTCTTTGGAATGTCTTCCTCTGCGACTGGAATTTGGTTATACGCTCTAACCAAGTCGATCGTGGAGAAAATTTTCTTATTTGCCAGTGCATGCGTGAAATCGTCGATGTTGCGTACAGGATATCTGTCCGGAATTGTTCTCGCGTTGAGAGCACGGTAGTCTCCGCATGGGCGCCATTCATCGTCTTTCTTTGGGACAATGTGCAGTGGCGATGCCCAGGGGCTGGAGGAGGGACGTGCGATACCCAGTTGTACCAACGTTTCAAATTCTCTCTTTGCTGCAGAGAAACGGTCTGGGGCTAAACGTCGTGGTTTGCATGCTACTGGTGGACCGGGGTAGTGTTGATATAGTGCCTTGTTGCATGTTTCGAAAAGGTGATCTGGCCGTTGGGTCGAGTTAATGACGGAAAATCAGGAAGTATCTTGTGGTATGGCGAAGTGGTAGGTTTCGTTCCTGTAACGAAAGTGACGGAAGGTTGGCTGCAGTTGATAAGTCGACCAGAGGTGGTGAGGTGTGTCAGTTGATCCAAGAGTAGTTGGTTGCTTAAATCTACCAGCAGTTGATAGTGCGCTAGGAAGTCTGCACCGTTAATTGGTTTGGTGACGTCGGCTATAATGAAACGCCATGGGAAACATCTTCGTAGGCCTAAGTTCAGCGACAGAATAATAGTACCATAGGTCTGTATGTTGGTGCCGTTTGCTGCTTGTAACGTGAATGTGGATTTCTGACGTGGCCCAGGTATTAGTGACTTGGGATACACGTAGATATCTGCACCGGTGTCGACCAGAAATTTTTGGTTTGTGGCACTGTCCGTTACAAATAGGCGACGTTGCGCTGTATGGACCTCACTTGTCGTTGCCATACGTGGTTTCTTGTTTAATTTTCTGTTGTCATCCGTCGTGGTGGGATGCGTCAGTATGCCTTGCCCTTGACTATTTGCCCTAATATTGGGGTAGAGAACTGCGTGAATATGGGCAGTGTTGGTTCTTCAATTTTCTTGCCATGTGTCGTATGATGTTGTTCAGATCCATCTGGAGGGTATGTACCATGTTGGTCAGTTGCTGGATGGTATCGTGCTGAAGAGTAGGTGTGGCCGTAGCTGCTATCATGGACTGTGTTTGAGTTGCTTCCATGATGTAATCGGCGACCGCTGCTGTTTCATCCAGATTCTTATCGCGCATAGTTGCGATGATGGCTTGAATATTAAGAGGAAGACGACTTGACCAAATGGTTCGCAGTAAATTGTCCGACATAGTGGTTCCGGCCAGACCGCGTAGATGGCACAGAAATTGCGTGGGTTTCCTGTCTCCCAAATCTNCGTGAGTGGTTTTTATTTGGTGTTTTACTAATGATGTAAATGTTAAACGGTCTCCTTCCAAATAAAATAAGTCCGAAAAATCATAACATAAGTTTAAAATTTCGTTTTTCTCCTCAGGATTAAGGTGGTCTAAACGAAGGTTTTCCTTTAATTTCTCGAATCTATTTTCCGTTTTAACTGAATTCATTTGAAACGCTTTAGACGGGGCTTTTTCTAAAATTATTCGTTTTACTGAAAAGTTTAATTCGGAATCGGTTAAATTTATTGCTGTGGTAAAAATATTTTGATTTTGGTCAACTTTTACAAGACATTCTGGGATTAGCAGTTTATTTTCTACATTCATTTTAGGAAGAATTCCTTCTTTTCCTGGTTTAAAATTAGTTTTTAGTTGTATAACCTGTTCAGCACGCTTATTGAGTGTAATGTGATTTATTATCTTGGTTTCTTGTTTCAAATGAATCGGTATCTTGCAATTCTTATCTGGGAACATGATGTTATTGTTGTTTAAGTCTAAGTTACAATTAAGTGTTTTTAAGAACTCGACACCTAATATGCCATCTAAAGAAATATCTAAGCTAGCAACGTAAAACTTAACATCTTGTTCTTGGAATTTAGTGGAGATTGAACCTACAGTTTTAAACGCGTCAGCATTTAAACCTGAAATTGTGACTGTGTCACTCTTGTCTATATAATTTTCAGTCATGTTTATATTTCAAAAGGTTAATAGACGCTCCTGTATCAATTAATAAATTAACAGGCACGCCTTTTATTTTGGTTACAATAAATGGTAAAATTTCGGTCATAATTGTTGCTGTATTAACTCGAAAATTGTTTGAGTTTTGAGTGTCAGAGGGATTTGAACCTAGTTGAACGAACAATCCTCCTCTGTTTCGTTCAGTGTCAAATTTAAATTATCAACATCAACTTCATCTACGGGGTATTGGTCTGTTTCGTCGATATTCTCGTTTTCGATTTCACATGTATTTATTTTTGCGTTATGTGAAGGGAATCCTCTAAATGGAGAACCACTGAAAGAATAGCGGTTATACTTATGAGTACTTGCTTCAGTGGGTTTAGTGTTATTAAAATTTGTGGTATTAGCATTGGGCATATTTTTAAAATTACCTAAAGATGTATTACTATTAGTTTCTCGGTTTTCAAATTCTTCTTCAATGGTTTTTTATTTGTAACAATTTTACTAGGGGCATAATTTTTATTCGTTTTGAATTGGTTAAATTTCTCTTGATCTTCGCGCTCTTTCAATCGTTTGTGAGCTGGAAATGCGTGAGAAAAGGCTACCTCTAGTGTTGCAGTTTTTGCATGTGCAATTACAACTTCAACGTCTTTTGGAACATCATTCAAGAACGTTGCTATGGTAATTTTGTCAATGAATTCTGAAAGTACCGTAATCGGATCTTCGGTGCCAGAAATGTTTTCAGTTGCAGCGGCTGTGAGGTCGTCACGAATTTTAGCTATTTTGTTATAGGTTTCTTTAATTGATAACTTATTGTTATTCCTAAACCTAATTAAATCGGAAATGAGCCCTTCAGCGGAACGCTCGAGACAAAAGTTTGTTACTAATGCTTTTTTATATCTGGCCAATTATCGTAACGTTTTGCTAGAATCACACGACCTGCACGCCCAGCTAAACGATTTAAAATAATTCTTAAAAGATAAGCAAAATCACTACCTTTAGCTTTTTCAAATGCAAAATCTATTGTATCAACATATTGGTGCAACGGAATGTTGTCACCGTCAAAATTGGGGATTAATTCACAGAGTTCTCTTCGTGAATAGAACTCCATTCCAACCTCTGTTTCCAAGAGATTTTCGTTATCGGTAACGCTCATTTTCTTTGGAGTTAGTAACAAGGAAAATAAAATAAAAGGAAATGTGACAAAAACCGGTAACCACCTACCTTAAATAACTCGCTACGTTGATGATAACTAGTAGAAATCCAAACATTCGTATGGCTGTTGAACGTTGGGAGACGGGGTGAGATGTTCTCTCGTTTTTCGGATGGTCCTAGGCATAGGATATCTTCTAAAGCGAACTGCTTTACACTATCAATGAATTTTCAGTTTTTCACTCCGAATAGTTTCTTTATAAAGTTCACGAAAGGTTACAGAGGAAACGAACGGTTTCGCACTTTCACTAACGAACACGATATTTAAGAGAGTTTTCACTGTTCAGTTATTAACACGCCTTTTGGACAATCCTACCGACTGCGCCAAATTGTTAAATGCTCAAATAATAAAATTATCTTTTTAAAAAAACTGAACATTTATTGTTTTACCATGTACAAAATGTATAAAGTCTAATCTGAAGCTAGAGTGTCTTAACAACGACACTTTACAATATTTATAAGCTCGGTTTTACCTATTTAGCAAAATGCTACCTTTACGTTTAGTTGTATGACTTATTCTAACATCTAACATATACAGTTAAACAACGTAAACTTGCACTCAGTGCTGATGATGATAAAAGAATAGTAAATAGTTTTAGATAATTTTTAGACTGCTAAGTATAAAGCATAATTTATATAAAAAGAAATTAATCATATATTTATGTATATAATATGTTTCAAAACAAGTGTATCGTTTGCTTGTATATAGGTACCTTCGCATATTTATTGTAAGGTTTGTTNCAAATATAGAGGCTTAATTGATACACAACAATAAATGTTTTCTTGCTATACCGAGTGTTCCCACAGGACCCCCCTTCCAGTGAGGAACGCTGTGGATTAGCTTGCTCGGATATAGCTAGGGAAATGTACTCGACGACCGGACCGGGTTATAGTATGGGCTGGTCGATCGTCCATTTTCCTCGTTGTGAGTATCGGTTGGAAGTGCTGTTCTTTCATGATGTATGCTGGTTTCAGTCTTTGCACTGATATAGATTTGCTCGTGTTAGGAATGTGAATCCGTTTAAGTTGTAGGGATTGGTTAGAGTTGAGATAAGTTTGAAGCTCCCTGTCGGATTCCTGCTCAGAGATTCTTGAGGGTGTGTCTCCGATGATATTGTCCTTCCCAGAAACATGTTGGATGTTCGTAGGGAACTGGCTAATGAAATTGAGGTGCCGTGACTGTCTAGGAGAGCATTTGTCAGGGTTCTGACGGAAGGCAAAGGTGAGGGGCTTGTGATCGGTAAATATAATGAAGTCACGGGCTTCGAGAAAATGGCGGAAATGCTTAATTGTGCGATAAATCGCGAGAAGTTCTCTGTCGAAAGCGCTGTATTTGACTTCAGCGTTCGATAGCTTGGAGGAGAAAAATGCAAGGGGTTCCCAGGTTCCATTGTGGAATTGTTGTAACGCAGCGCCCAAGTGATGGTCGGATGCGTCACAGAAAATTGCTAAGGTAGCATCTGGTTGTGGATGGTGCAGGAGAGTAGTCTGCGCCAGTTGCTCCTTACTTGAATTAAATGCCTCGTTGGCTGTAGGATTCCATTGTAGTGGTGCATTTCCTTTGATTTTCCCCAGTAAAAGTTCATTCAGAGCAGAATGAGTCCGGGTAGCGTTAGGCAGGAACTTTCTGTAAAAGTTGAGCATACCCAGGAATCGTCGCAATTGTTTTGCGGTAGTAGGCTTGGGGAAATTGGAGATTGCTGTTACTCTGTCGGGTAAAGGACGTATTCCATTTGCCGAGACAGAATAACCTAGAAAAGAAACTTCTTGTTTACCAAAGTTGCATTTTGCTTGGTTAAGCAGTATTCCGTATGACTGTAGACGAGTAAACAACGTGCGTAAATGCTGTTTGTGCTGCTCAGCATTTTCTGATGCGACCAGTATGTCGTCGATGTAAGCAAAACAGAAGTCAAGGCCGTGTAACACTTCGTCAATAAAACGTTGAAATGTTTGGCTGGCGTTACGTAAACCAAAATTCATATGAGGAAACTCGAACAATCCAAAAGGTGTTGTAATTGCTGTCTTTGGGATGTCTTCCTCTGCGACTGGAATTTGGTTATACGCTCTAACCAAGTCGATTGTGGAGAAAATCTTCTTATTTGCTAGTGCATGCGTGAAATCGTCGATGTTGCGTACTGGATATCTGTCCGGGATTGTTCTCGCGTTGAGAGCACGGTAGTCTCCGCATGGGCGCCATTCATCGTCTTTCTTTGGGACCATGTGCAGTGGCGATGCCCAGGGGCTGGAGGAGGGACGTGCGATACCCAGTTGTACCAACGTTTCAAATTCTCTCTTTGCTGCAGAGAAACGGTCCGGGGCTAAACGTCGTGGTTTGCATGCTACTGGTGGACCGGGGGTAGTGTTTATATAGTGCCTTGTTGCATGTTTCGAGAAGGTGATTTGGCCGTTGGGTCGAGTTAATGACGGAAAATCACGAAGTATCTCGTGGTATGGCGAAGTGGTCGGTTTCGTTCCTGTAACGAAAGTGACGGAAGGTTGGCTGCAGTTGATTACTTGACCAGAGGCGGTGAGGTGTGTCAGTTGATCCAAGAGTCGTTGGTTGCTTAAATCTACCAGCAGTTGGTAGTGGGCTAGGAAGTCTGCACCGATAATTGGTTTGGTGACGTCGGCTATAATGAAGCGCCATGGGAAACATCTTCGTAGGCCTAAGTTGAGCGACAGAATAATAGTACCATAGGTCGGTATGTTGGTGCCGTTTGCTGCTTGCAGCGTGAATGTAGATTTCTGACGTGGCCCAGGTATTAGTGACTTGGGATACACGCAAATATCTGCACCGGTGTCGACCAGAAATTTTTGGTTTGTTGCTCTGTCCGTTACAAATAGGCGACGTTGCGCTGTGTGGACCTCACTTGTCGTTGCCATACGTGGTTTCCTGGTTGATTTCCTGTTGTCATCCGTCATGGTGGGATGCGTTAGTGTGCCTTGCCCTTGACCATTTGCCCTAATGTTGTGGTTGGAACGTTGTCGGGGTTGAAAACTGCGTGAATTTGAGCGGTGTTGGTTCTTCAATTTTCTTGCCATGTGTTGTCTTATGTTGTTCAGATCCATCTGGAGGGTATGTACCATGTTGGCCAGTTGTTGGATGGTATCGTGCTGGAGAGTAGGTGTGGCCGTAGCTGCTATCATGGACTGTGTTTGAGTTGCTTCCATGATGTAATCGGCGACCTCTGCTGTTTCATCCAGATTCTTATCGCGCATAGTTGCGATGATGGCTTGAATATTAAAAGGAAGACGACTTGACCAAATGGTTCGCAGTAAATTTTCCGACATAGTGGTTCCGGCCAAACCGCGTAGATGGCACAGAAATTGCGTGGGTTTCCTGTCTCCCAAATCTCCTGGCTCGAGGAGTTGTTTCATCCGTGTTTTTTGGGAGATGCCCAGCCGACGAATGAGTGCTGCCCTGATGGTGGCATATGGATCAGTCGCCGGGGTTGACAATGATATCACTCACTTCCGCCGCATAGTGAGGGTCAAGGTTTCCTAGTACATACCCAAACTTTGTTGATTCGGACGTAATTCCGTAGGCCTCAAAACTGCGGTCGACCATACAAAACCAGAGTTCGGGGTTGGATGGCACGAACTTTTACAAGACATTCTGGGATTAATAGTTTATTTTCTACATTCATTTTTGGAATAATTCCTTCTTTTCCTGGTTTGAAATTAGTTTTTAGTTGTATAACCTGTTCAGCACGCTTATTGAGTGTAATGTGATTTATTATCTTGGTTTCTTGTTTCAAATGAATCGGTATCTTGCAATTCTTATCTGGGAACATGATGTTATTGTTGTTTAAGTCTAAGTTACAATTAAGTGTTTTTAAAAACTCGACACCTAATATGCCATCTAAAGAAATATCTAAGCTAGCAACGTAAAACTTAACATCTTGTTCTTGGAATTTAGTGGAGATTGAACCTACAGTTTTAAACGCGTCAGCATTTAGACCTGAAACTGTGACTGTGTCACTCTTGTCTATATAATTTTCAAAGTCATGTTTATATTTCAAAAGGTTAATAGACGCTCCTGTATCAATTAATAAATTAACAGGCACGCCTTTTATTTTGGTAACAATAAATGGTAAAATTTCGGTCATAAGTTTTGCTGTATTAACTCGAAAATTGTTTGAATTTTGAGTGTCAGAGGGATTTGAACCTAGTTGAACGAACAACCCTCCTCTGTTTCGTTCAGTGTCAAGTTTAAATTATCAACATCAACTTCATCTACGGAGTCTTGGTCTGCTTCGTCGATATTTTCGTTTTCGATTTCACATGTATTTATTTTTGCATTTTGTGAAGGGAATCCTTTAAATGGAGAACCACTGAAAGAATTACGGTTATACTTATGATTACCTGGTTCAGTGGATCTAGTGTTATTAAAATTTGTGGTATTAGCATTGGGCATATATTTAAAATTACCTAAGTTTGATGTATCACTATTAGGTTCTCGTTTCGGGTTTTCAAGTTCTTTTCTAAACAATGGTTTTTTATTTGTAACAATTTTACTTGGGGCATAATTTTTATTAGTTTTGAATTGGTTAAATTTCTCTTGATCTTCGCGCTCTTTCAATCGTTTGTGAGCTGAAAATGCGTGAGAGAAAGCTACCTCTAGTGTTGCGGTCTTTGCATGCGCAATTGAAATTTCAACGTCTTTTGGAATATTATTTAAGAACGTTGTTATAGCAATTTTGTCAATGAATTCTGAAAGTACCCTAATCGGATCTTCGGTGTCAGAAATGTTTTCAGTTGCAGCGGCTGTGAGGTCGTCACGAATTTTAGCTATTTTGTTATAGGTTTCTTTAATTGATAACTTATTGTTATTCCTAAACCTAATTAAATCGGAAATGAGCCCTTCAGCGGAACGCTCGAGACCAAAGTTTGTTACTAATGCTTTTTTTATGTCTGGCCAATTATCGTAACGTCTTGCTAGAATCACACGACCTGCACGCCCAGCTAAACGATTTAAAATAATTCTTAAAAGATAAGCAAAATCACTACCTTTAGCTTTTTCAAATACAAAATCTATTGTATCAACATATTGGTGCAACGGAATGTTGTCACCGTCAAAATTGGGGATTAATTCACAGAGTTCTCTTCGTGAATAGAACTCCATTCCAACCTCTGTTTCCAAGAGATTTTCGTTATCGGTAACGCTCA
>NW_020440212.1:18302-30026 GCF_000699045.2 Agrilus planipennis | reverse complement strand
GAAAATTACGTTTGATGATTATTTTAAATGTCTGTTTCACAACAAATTAGTAGAGATTAATCAAAACGTAATTATTTCAAAGAAACATAATGTATATACAGTTAAACAACGTAAACTTGCACTCAGTCCTTATGATGATAAAAGAATAGTAAACGCATTAACAACGGATACGTATCCATGGGGATATAATTTTAGATAATTTTTAGACTGCTAAGTATAAAGCATAATTTATATAAAAAGAAATTAATCATATATTTATGTATATAATATGTTTCAAAACAAGTGTATCGTTTGCTTGTATATAGGTACCTTCGCATATTTATTGTAAGGTTTGTTGTATGTTTTAGAATACGTAAAACTAAGTGTAAATAAATAAATTTAACTGTAATTGATTGTATAAAATAAATTATCTCTATTTCTGTTCCATTTATGGGTAAACTGAGGATAAAATGAGACATGTTTTATATATGGCAAAATACATATGTATGTATGTATAGATAACTGTTATACGATGTATAAAATAAATGATTTCTGCTTCTCTTTCTTTTTATCACCAAAGTGCTAATAAAACGAGATGAACCATCCCTACAGTTATTTTACCAATAAAAGAATTTTATTTCCAAAGTCCATGTTGGAGGGAAAATTCAAGTTTAAAATGGCCTGGCCCTGTCCACGCTTCATTTCGTTTCGACTTTCTTGCGACATCTATTGAAAAAATTAAATAAACAAAAAACAATAGCTGCAAACTAGACACACTTTTACAGAAAACGATGTTTTTCAGTATTCTAGCGACATCTTGTTTGACAAAATTCAATAAGCAATAGCTTTAAGCGGGAAATTCAAATAAATACAGGCTCCACCCCCATTTTACGACAATTCCAGAGGGTCTTCAACAAGAGCTTCTGGTATTGTTGACAAAAGGGGCATGGACTGACCTCTTCAGGTGAAGAATGACCTAGAGGTCTAAAGGTCCAAAATTGGTAAGATGTTGATGAATAGACCATGACCCAGATTTGGGGAGCCGTGATCCATATATAGAAATCCGCTTACTTAGTTACTGCCAACATCCCATTCACTTGGTTTTGTCTTTCCATCAAAAATCAATTCTTCCAGCACTTTTATATTCTCTTCTGATTCTTGAATAAACTTATTAAATTTTTCTTGCCTTTTGTTCTCTAAACTTCTACTGTTTTCTTCCAATTTATTTTCCAAACTTTTAGTCTTTTCTTCCAATTCACGTTCCAAACTTTTAGTCTTTTCTTCCAATTCACGTTTCAAACTTTTACTATTTGCTTCCAATTCACGTTTCAAGCTTTTACTATTTTCTTCCAATTTATTTTCCAAAGTTTTACCGTTTCGTTTTCAATTTATTTTCCAAACTTTTACTGTTTTCAATTTTTCTTCTAATTTATTTTCCACAAGTTTCTACTGTTTTCTTCCAATTTATTTTCCAAACTTTTACTGTTTTCTTCCAATTCACGTTTCAAACTTTTACGATTTTCTTCCAATTTTTCTTCTAATTTATTTTCCACAAGTTTCTACTGTTTTCTTCCAATTTATTTTCCATTCTTTTTGTGTTTTCTTCCAATTCAGGTTTCATAATTTGCGACAATTCGTCTCCGAAAAGGAACGTTTTAGGATCACGCACACGTATGCCCGATCGCACACAAACACACACACTACAATATTAATAGACAAAGGGCAACTAATTCATTGATCAATCTCGAACCTTCAAATATTTATTTTTCTAATTATTTGTGTAACGAAAATTTTATTCTGCGTACCATAAATTTCCAAAGTAAACACGGTAGGTCGATCGTAGTGGATTTGTTTTTGGAAGAATAATTTTTAAAATTTTTTGGAGTCAAATTTCACTCCTATTTCGACGCATTACTTGACTCAGAGAGTCTTGATCAGATGTGGACCAAAGTTAATTACTCAACCATAACCCTAAACGATAGAAATTACCCGTTATTCAGATATTATAGCTCTAGTTTCGTAAAACAAGATCAATGCACTCGACTAACGTTTCCGACTTCAATTAGAAAAGGACTAATTAGGGTTCCACAACAACATTTGCATGCCAACGTAATCATTCCCGAAACAATAACAGTAGCGAATAACTTTCACTGTGAGGTCCCGGTTTTTGGCGGAATTAATAGGACAGACCCGAAAAGATCTATCAAAAGTATGCATATCAATGGGAACGATACGGATATACGTAGCGCTATAATGAGACCTAGTAGTAATGTACAACATCTCCAATTAGAGTTAGATAATTTATCGCAAGACAAAAGAACCTTAATCCAAAATTTATACGATTACTTTAAGGAAATTTTTTGTAAGGAGGGAGACGTATTGACTTTAACAATACAATTAAACACTTAATTCCCCTAAATTCTGATGTACCAGTTTTTGTGAAACCATATCGTTTCCCTCATATACACAAACAAGAAATTGATAGACAGGTAGAAGAGTTACGCAGGCAAAATATTATTACCGAGAGCGAATCACCATACAGCTCTCCGATTTTTCTAGTACCAAAGAAGCCAGATAAAAACGGTAATAAGTCATGGCGCATGGTCGTGGACTTAAGAAAGCTAAATGAAAAGACGATCGAAGATAAATACCCGATACCCACCATTACGTCGATTCTAGATTTGCTTGGGAGTTCAAATTATTTTTTGAAATTGGACCTGAAACCAAATTGAAATTGAACCTGACCATAGATATAAAACAGCGTTTACCACCGAGAGAGGGCATTGGCACTTTGTTCGTATGCCATTTGGTCTGCGAAATGCTCCCGCGTGTTTCGCGCGCGTCATGAATAATGTATTGAAAGGCCTAATTAATAGACTATGTCTTGTTTATTTGGACGATATAATAATATTGGGAAAAACTTTCGAAGAACATCTTTCAAATCTCGAACAGGTATTTAGGAGGCTGCAGTAGCATAAATTTAAGATACAATTGGAAAAATCGGAATTTGTTTTACAGGAGATTGAATATCTAGGCCATATTATAACAACAACGGGAATTAAACCTAACCCTAAGTTAGTTGACGAAATTAAGAACATTAAATTACCGTCGACCCAAAATTAAATGAAACCGTTCATCGGATTATTCGGATGTTATCGAAAATTCATACGAAATTACGCGACCATAACGAAACCACTTACATTATGTTTGAGAAAGAATAGTAAGGTTCATATATCGGAATTTATAAATGCGTTTGAATCGGTAAAGAGATTATTTACAAACCCCCCTATTTTTTATCTTATCCTAATTTCAACAAAAAATTTAATGTAACTACGGATGCCTCGAACGTAGGCTTGGGTGTCGTCCTTTCACAAGGACCGATTGGGAAAGACAGGTCTATAATGTACATAAGTAAGACTCTCAATAGTCATGAAAAAAACTACTCAACTGTGGAAAAACTATGTTTGGCAATAGTTTGGGCGACCAAGGTTTTTAAGCCGTATCTGTACGGGTGGAAATTCAATATCATTGCGGATCATGGACCACTTCAGTGGTTATTTAATTTTAAGGAGCCCAATTCAAAATTGGTAAGGTGGCGGTTAAAATTGGAGGAAATCGATTACACGATAACTTATAAAAAGGGGAAAGCCAGACATTTGTTTTGCTGTAAAACGAGTAAGTCGGTTTTTACATAATTATAGTAAAGAACATTCGACAACTGTAAAAAGAATTTTACAATATCTAAAACACACAGTATTTTACAANGGAGGAAATCGATTACACGATAACTTATAAAAAGGGGAAAGCCAGACATTTGTTTTGCTGTAAAACGAGTAAGTCGGTTTTTACATAATTATAGTAAAGAACATTCGACAACTGTAAAAAGAATTTTACAATATCTAAAACACACAGTATTTTACAAAATCGTGTACTCCAAGACTTCCCAAACCGAATTTATTGGTTATACAGATGTTGACTACGCGGGTTGTTCAGAAACTCGAAAGTCAATAAGTGGATATGTTTTTGTAATATCATATGCTCCTGTCACGTAAAAAAGTCAAAAATAATCAGTAGTAGCTCAATCGACAATCGAAGCCGAATATATCGCACTAGCTCTTGGCGCAAAGGAGGCACTATGGTTAAAATCCTTTCTTCTATGATGACTAACAAAAGTTGTGCTTCTGTTCTGAGAAGAACCGATTTGTAACGATGTTGAACACATTGCTGTGTCTACGTGAGTAGTAGCACTGTTGCAGCATCCGATGGTTGATACTCTTGCGGTATTCAGGGGTTGATTGATACACATTAGAATTGTTCCTTGCTATACCGAGTGTTCCCACACTACAATGAATATTACAGTAGACAACCAATCGGCAATCAAGTTGACTCAAGCACAACAATTCCATAGCAGAACAAAGCACATAGATGTGAAAGTTGATTTTGTGCAGGATGAGTGTGAAAAAGGAAAAATTTCCGTTAGCTATGTGTATTCCGCTTACAAAAACAAAATTGAACAATTTGCTTGTTAAACTACATTTACTGTAAATGCATGAAAATGTATTTTTAAAATGTTTGTTTTTGGATTTTATTGAGATATCTAGTACACATAACACGCAATAACGGTGAGAATGAATTGATTAACCTATTACGCTAATATGCGGACTCGAAAGTTATTAATTACATTTATACGAAAGATAGGTATTTACATGAAAACATTGCTCAAATGATACATAACGCTTTCGACGATTTCATTAAATTTTTGTACACTAACAAACTACTAAAAGATGTCACTGACCTTCAGGAACAAAGGGAAATTTTAAAACAACTGCTTATCCCGGGCTACTGTGGAGCGCAAGAGTTATCTGCGCAAATAGGTAGGGAATATTATTGGCCCAATATAATTAGGAACGCACAGGAATTTGTCGATGAATGAAGAGGCAAAATATGAAAGACATCCCACTAAATTAAAACTAAAATTAACCCTCACACCTAGAGAACCTTTCGTTACTGTTTATGTGGATACATTTTCTTTGGGAAACGAGAAATCTTTGACAACGATAGACAGCTTTTCTAAGTTTTTTATGTATCATCCCCTAGCAACTATGAACATCCCGGACATTTTGGAGGCGTACGTTAACCTATTCGCGCATTACAAAATGTCCAAAATTCTTATCATGGATAATCAATTTGATAATCCCCTTTTCAAAGATTTAATGCGGATGCATCAAATTAATCACCACATAATAACACCCTTACATCAGGACAGTAACGGTCCAATTGAGCGCGCGTATGGCACTATTTTGGAAATAGTCAAAACTATCACAACCTCTAACAACAAAGTTTTATCGAACAATCTTTTTGAAAACGCGGTAATAAGTTACAATCGTGGTATACATTCACAGACGAAATTTAAACCTTTAGAAATGATATTTGGTCACATTGAGACACATGACTGGAAACCTTCGACATTAATTATTACCATCAGTTTACTAGTGAAACTTTTGATAGCATTAAGGAACTGTATGGCATAATTAATCAGAGGGAACAGGAAAACAAACAGAAATATATTAACAATCAGAACGAAAATCGAACAGAACCCCCACACATACCTTCGAACGCACCGATATATATTAGGCAACAAATACGAAATAAAAAACTGCCACGGTATTGGGATCCGTCAAATGGGAGGAGCCTAAAAATATGGCGCCGATTAGGGAAAATTTATGGTAGTTCCTCGTTGGAGGCGTTGACGAGTTTGGATATTGATAGGAGGTTGGTTTTCAGCTGGGGCACGAACAAGGTGTTCTCCAACTTGATGACCTTGTTCATGTTGCCGACCTGGACGGCAACCTTGACATCGCCCCTCGCTGCGACCTGAGTGAGACATCCGTCGGCGAGGTTCAATTCACCTGCAGCTTCGACCAGGTTGACGAAAGCGGCTTTGTCACTGCACATGTGTGATGTGCAACCGGAGTCGAGGCACCATCCCCGGGAGGCGTGCACCATGTTCGCACGATCGGTTTTCTCGTTGTCGACCTCTTTCACGAGCCAGGCTTCTTCCTCCACGTTGTTGGCCTTGTCTTTGTTTTTCTCCTTCGCTTTCTTCCAGCAGTCTGCTTCCTTGTGACCGGGCTTCTTACAGTAGCCGCAATTGAACTTGGGGCGCGGCTTGTCCCCACCTTGGTCTTTGTACTTGTTGCCGACTCGGCCTTTCGGTTTGTTGAACCTAGGTTTCTGTTTTTGGTTCACGTACATGGCTCCGTGTTCTTCGAGTTCCTTGGCGGCTTCGCTGGTTTCGAGGATTTTGTTTTTCAGCACGTCGAGAGATGGGAGCGTGTCTCGAGATTCGATGGCTCGTCTGAAGAGGTCGTAGCTGCTCGGGAGGCTCTGCATGAGTATCAGCGAGGTCAGCTTTGGGTCGATCTCCACCTCCATGGCCGCAAGCTTATCGACGGTTTCGAAAAACTGTGCCATGTGAACACGAACACCTTCTGCCATCTTCTTCTGGAGGAGTGTCCGTAGCAAGGTGGCCATTTGGGTCGGACCTTTAGGTGCATACGTGGCTTCGACTGTGTCCCATACCTCCTTGGACGTTTTGCACCCGCGCACGTGTTTAAGTTGGGACGGGCTAATCGCCAGGAGCAAGTCGGATTTGGCGCTGAGGTCCTCCTCGACCCATTTTTCGTAGGCGGCGATTTCCTGAGCGGTTGGTTCTGCAGAGAGAGTCAGCGCCTTGATTTTCCCGGAAACATAACCCCACATCTTGTTTCGGATCAGCATGGCTTCGGCGTGGATTGTCGAAGTTGTCGCTTGTCAGCATGGTTATCCTCACTGAACCCACTACGTTTTGTTCTGCCATTTTCGTAAATTGCGCGACGGTACCGTGTTTCTAACGCTGAAAAATTTTGCCCGTTTCCGAGACACTGCGTTGCTGTTTACGATTGCGAGACGAACTGCAAGTCGGCGTTGTTTCCGGCGCGTTCGTGCACGTTCCAGAAAATTCCCGTCGCGTCTAATGGCCGACGCGTGCCCCTTTTTTGGCTTGATTTTCTTGACGAAAAACGCTCGCGAAGTCACAGCTTTGGGTTTTTACGTTCTGGGCCCATAACCTGTTAAGGTTCGGGATCGAAACACCATAAAAACTGTGACTAGTAGGAACTTAAAACGTTTATTTTAGACAGACTTGAAAATTACGAGAACAAAAGGTTACACATAAACGTATGAGGTTTTAGCTAAGACTAAGCGAGGTGGACAAGTGGGAGAGCGTGTTGATCGCGGGTAACAAAATCAAAAAAGGGGACGTGCAGAGCGCTCACGAATAGGCGGGAGATTATAAAAGGCGATTTCCAACAGTTAGTAAACATGGAAAGCTTTATCGAAAAGTTTAATAGTGTGCGGGTGAGTTATGAAGAGAAAGAAATACGTTCTGTAACATCATTGTAAGTGAATCAAACGTATCCTGTACAACGCTTCAAAAAGGTTCACACAAAGTGGGGTCCTCGTCTGTTAGCTGTTTTGTACAGCTTTGTTATTTTTCTTTCCTGCAGACATCAGAAGCTTTTACGGATGCAGAAATCGAGGATATAAACGACAAAATAGATAAAAGAGTGGGTCATCTATCAATTCGACTCAAAGGATTTGTCGGAAAAGCAGTTGATATAGAAATACAAATGTAAAATGTATAGCGTTATGTAAGAGAATAAAAAATCTATATTTTATTTTAATGTGTTTTATTTGTTTAAATGATTTTATGAGTGTAAAGACAACCAATATTTTAATAAAAGAACATTTTTGTAAGCACAAGTTGGTTCTATAGCTGTTTTAAATAAATGATAAGAACACACGTTTATTTTAAAATCAGCTGCTAGATTTAAGAGAGATGGACATTTTCTTTTGTAATCCCTTAACGTATACAATTGTTGACTCCATTAATATAGGATGAATACTATCATAACTGGGAGGGCGTCCCACGAAAATGGTGGCTGAAATGTGAAATGATAAATTGGTTCTTCTTTTAGCGCAACAATAGCTACTTCCTTGAAAACAAATCGATTCTCACAACATTGAAAACCTTGTACATCTAGTATGAAAGTCATCGTGCTCACTGTTCAGTACCGGTAAAGAAAGTGAAGTATGGATGTAGTCATTGGGTTTTATACTTCTTGAACCAAGTTTGTAGAGGGATTGTAACGTATCACACGATCATGAATGATTAAACAGTAAGCTGCTGTTTTATCTGGTATATTGCGTTTAGTTTGAATTTCTAAACGAATATCGATACTTCCAGATTTCACAATTTCATTTTGATAAGAGCAGTCTACTATTACAAGAGGAGCAATTGTTCGAAATTCCTTAGGATCGAATAAGGGTTCACTTACATTACCATAATACGATTGTTGAAAATTAACATACATTTCGTACAAAACAGCAAATCTGGAAAGATCAAAATCTAAATTCAAATTATCATACGGGTACATAGTGGATCCTAAGTGAACTTTAAAATTTGTTAGGTCGCAGTGATCGAAAACACTCTTATTTTTTGTAATATCATTACCTTTATCGGTTTGAAAACCGAAAATAATGAAGCGAGGTTTTTCCAACTGTGATGTAGTTTTCACAGTCCAGTTGTGAGAATATGATTGGTTAAGTAAGGGATATTCATGTAGTTCCCAACTACGAAAAGAAAGTTCCATATTTAAATTGCGATCAACGTAACGTAATAATTTCAAACGTTCAGCGTCAGCAACAGATACATGAGGAATTTTCCAACATATCTGATCCAAATGGACATCAACTTCTTCAGCCGGTGTTGCTGAGCAAAAGAGGGCATTATTGTCAGTACTGCTGCGAACTAGAACTAATTCTTGTCGTATGTTGAGTATTATTTTCCGAAAGTCTTCTCCAAACCCTAAAATCATACGAAGAGGAATACAAACGTTGATGTAGCCGTTTGTATCAATCAGATTTCTGGTATGAAGGGCAACTCCTTGTACAGTCCCTAAAACAGGAGGCAACCATCCACTATTAATGAGACGTTTACTTCATTTTCATTGCAAGACGCGTAACCTTTCATTGTTGTAGTCATACCAGGATTACGGACTCGATCAATAACTTTTCCTCCCAATTCGTATCGAATTTCATCAAGTAGGTATAGAATTCGATTATTGATAAAAGAAGTATTAGTTGGTACAATTCCAACCATTTTCAGTAAACGTCCTTCTATGTATATCAAACTACCGCAAGGTAAGGTGTAAACATCTTCATTTTCTATTGTAATGCGTATGGCATCATTATTTTTAAAAGTTAAATTAGCATAGGGTTGATGAGTATGTTTATCAGCGTTAATAATAACGTTGTCAAAGACTGCTTCCTCGGTGACATTTAGTATTTCTGCAACCATTTTAACTTTTCACCTTTTTCAATCGCAACCCCAAAGATTTAAGGAACTGTTTATTAGACGGTGTTAATCGCTGAACGTGTGTAAGCGAAATAAACGTCTCAGAGTGTGGTGATCGTTTTATAGTAGTATTTTTGTTCGAATAACGTTGGACACAGTTGTATCGGGCAAACATGTTATTGTGTATTGTGTAAATCTGAATCTGTTAGAGAATGATTAGGCAATTTCAGGAAAAAATTTGTGTTTTTTTTCTGTTGAAACGGTTTAAGGTATAAACCGAAACCTTTACGGGAAGGTTGTATGGAAATATTTTTCCCAAGAGCAATGGCTTCCATTGAAGTGTAATGATGTTTAGCTTCTTCTAGTTGATGCTGCGCTGATTTAGCATCTTGTACAGCTTTAGCAATTCCAGCAGCACCACCAGAAAGAGCTCCAAGTGCCGATAGTCCCGCAAAAATCGGAATTAACAGTAAAAAACCACCTGTCTTTGGAATGGGAATGATTATAGGAAATTTAGATCGTTTTCCAAGTTTTCGAATTTGATTTAGTGCAATTTTAGCAGCCTCTAATAACTGTAGGGGCTTATTTTTCTTAAGAACAAGTTTCGCAGTTGTTACTAATTTGCGAAACGGTAGAACTCCTTCTTTTCTTATTCGTTTTCTCTTATTTATTCTCGTCAACGGAATCGAACCACCTTTTTTACTACGACGTAGTCCTCGTCGTTTGTGCCCCATTCCAAGTTTTTCCTTAGTCTTCATAGCCGAAGCAATTGCGAGAGCTGCAAAGCGTTCACCTATAGATGCGTCTGATGACTTTAGTCTTCGTAAAGATTGATGCGCTAAAACCTTGTCCGCTATTCGACGTTGTGAAATGTCTGGTGAAATTGCGTATACAATATCGTGCAATTTACAATATTCGTCGAAAGGATTTATACCGATATGACCTCTCGCTAATCGTTTGTTTAATCGAGTCCCTGGACCACAAAAGTTAAAACCTGGAGGTGTATTTCAATAAGTAACTTATCTATAATACTATTCAGAACGCCGCGTTTCATGTAATAGATTTGGTGTGAGTGTTTTCACTATTGCGAACCAACTGACTATATAAGCAACGTTAACTCTAAATTTATATATCCGTTAACACAGCAAAATCGTTTATTAATGAAGAAACATGCGGATAGTACAACATCCATCTGTTCTACCGATAACCAATCGCGATTTCAACATTGCTGCGAAAATAAATGGTCATGGTTCTTTATTACTATCAAGAATAAGATGCATCGTCGCTGGACCTTCAAACTGTGGAAAAACAAATGTGATTATAGGACTTTTGGAGCAACCAAACGGTTTACGGTTTGAAAACGTTTATGTTTATTCAAAGTCGTTATATCAACCAAAATATAAATATTTAAATGAATTATTACAACCAATTACTGGAATTGGTTATTTTCCTTTTAGAAATTCTGATGAAGTAATAGGTCCATCACAGGCGAAACCTAATTCTGTATTCATCTTTGATGATGTTGCGAATGACAATCAGAGTAAGATAAGAGAATATTTTAGTATGGGGAGACATAACTCAATCGATACTTTTTATTTAAATCAAACATATGCTCAGATCCCTAAACATTTAATCAGAGATAATGCTAATTTAATAATCTGTTTAAACAAGACGAATTAAATCTAAAACACGTTTTTTCCGATCATGTTACTGCAGATATGACTTTTGACTTTTTTAAATGTATATGTGGAGAATGTTGGAAAGAAAAATTTGGATTTCTAGTGATTAACAAGGATTGTGGTATAAATGACGGGAGATATCGCATAAGATTCGATAAATATATATTACTGTAGGTAATATAAATGAAACCACTTGTTAAAAGACAACCATAACAACAGCATGGATGTGAAAGCAAAGAAAGAACTAATCAAAGTTAGGAAAGCAGTAAAGAGGAAACTGCAAATGTTAAAGGAATCGATGGTAGGACAGAATCTTCTATTGCAACAAGCTTATCAACCAATTACAAAATCGCTTCTTCACTTGAAATCTGAGTTGGGTGAAGAGATCAAAAAGGAATTAAAACCAGAGGTTGTTAATTGGTCGAAAGTTGATATTCCAGCATCATCAACTCCAATAAAAATTAGAAAACTTGATCCTTCGAATGCTCCAGCTACCATACTTCAAGGTCCTCCTTCCTTCTTAAGGGAAGAAAGTGTATATGAAGTTGACCCAAGAAGGGATGACAGTGAGTTCGAACAATTAAAAAAAGCATATATAGATTATATCAATAGCTCTCGATTTGGAGAATATTTGGAGGAATTCGATCCTCTACCTCGTGACTATATAGA
>NW_020440212.1:976-14437 GCF_000699045.2 Agrilus planipennis | reverse complement strand
TGGGTGAAGAGATCAAAAAGGAATTAAAACCAGAGGTTGTTAATTGGTCGAAAGTTGATATTCCAGCATCATCAACTCCAATAAAAATTAGAAAACTTGATCCTTCGAATGCTCCAGCTACCATACTTCAAGGTCCTCCTTCCTTCTTAAGGGAAGAAAGTGTATATGAAGTTGACCCAAGAAGGGATGACAGTGAGTTCGAACAATTAAAAAAAGCATATATAGATTATATCAATAGCTCTCGATTTGGAGAATATTTGGAGGAATTCGATCCTCTACCTCGTGACTATATAGAAGGAATTATTAAAGACTATGAAGGTGATAGATTTAACACTGACGTTGTGAATCCCCGTCTTGACAAAGTTCGATACGAATGGGACACAAATAAATTTTTTATCGGTGATTCTGAAATAGATTTTGATGGATCAGACGTCGTAATCGATGGAAAATTTAAATACACAGGTACTGTGGGATTATACGAGCAACTGTTTAAATTAAGTTCTGAATATCCGACATCAATTAAAGAACGGAGAGACTATGCGGATATATTAAAACGTACGGGAGCAGTATACAATTTAAGGCAGCAAACAACGAAGCCTTCTAAAGGTGGAGGCTTATCGTTGTTGACTTACAACGAAAAACCGATAGAATACAAATATTTTGATGATGTTAATGAATTGTGTGATCGTTTAAAGTTATTGGTTGCTTCTCAACAAGCAGGCAACACAAATCATGAAAACGAAATGCAATCAATTTTAGAAGAGTTGCGGGAGTCTAATATAATCGAATAAACGATTTGTGGTGGTGGTTAGTTAGATTATGGCGATAGATAAGTTCGGACATTCGTTAGAAAAAAAACGATCATATTCGCGCGCATTTAGCAATGTTTACAATTTTAATCATAACCGCTTAACAAGAATCGGGGACCCTCAGCAGGGGCATGATGCTGTTAATGTACGATTTTTGGAGAAGAAGCTGAAACTTCTTTTATCTCAAGATGATGTAGTGAACATTAGAAAGGCATTCGATAAAGTATTGTATTTTGTTGACGTGGCTAATAAACGTATTATACACTTGAATGAGCCTACAGCTGGCTTTCATGCAGCTACAAAAGAATATGTAGACGAAAAGGATAGGTTAACAAAAGAACATATCAGAATAGAATGTGAAAGAGTAAAGGATAGCGCTGTCAGTGAAGGAGATAGAAAGATGAAGGATTTACGAGAAGAATTAAAAACACTTGTCTCCAAAAGTGATCAAAAGATGATGAAAACATTTAATGATAAAATGGATATATTAATTAAAAATATGGGAAGAGAAATTGAAAATTATAATAATGATAGGGATAAGCAAATAACAAAAATGGTTAATGATGTGATAGAAAAGAATGGCGTCATAATCATGGACACCCTTTCAGCAAAAATTACAGTGCAGTGTAAAAATGTAGAAAAATTTGCTAGAAAAGGTGACGAAGAATTGTCGAAGAAACTAAAGAGCGACATTGTGACAAACATGAAAAGAGATATAGATGTGATTGTCGAATTAATGAAGACATTGATTAAAGATGAGTGCAAAAAAACTATGGAATTTGCAGAGAAAGAAATTGAAGTAAGCTATAAAAAGAAAGAAGACATGGAAAAGGAGTTAGTGAAAATAGTGGAGTCATTAAAAAAAGAAGCAAAAGATCTTAAAGTAAGATTGGATACTTTAGAACAAACATCAGCTGGAAGTACAAAATCGAGCAGTTCTAAACCAACAGAGGCATCGTCTGTGTAGTTGTCGTCAACAGAAAGGAATGTTTGACGTGAAAGAGGAAGTTGTGAAAGAACTGCATAAACCTGCAAGGATTAATTTCTCACGCCGTAAGGTAGTTGTTAAAGGATTGAATGATCTACATCAAGCCGATTTAGTTGAAATAATTCAGTATGCGAGAGAAAATAAAGGTTTCTGATATATTTTAGTTATAATAGACGTTTTGTCAAAATTTGTATGGGCTCAAGCAGTAAAACGGAAAGCAAGTGAATATGTCGGAAGAGCTATACAGTTAATTTTCAAAAGCAATAAACGTATTCCTAAGAATATGCAAACTGACCTAGGAAAAGAATTTTATAACGAACAAGTGAAGAAAGTAATGCAGAAATATAAAATAAACCATTATTCAACGTATAGCACAAAGAAAGCATCAGTTGTGGAACGGGTAAATCGAATGCTAAAATAAAAAATGTGGCAAACGCTTTAGTTTACAAGGATCCTACAGATGGTTGAATATATTACAAGATATAGTAAGTGAATACAACAATAAGATTCACAGAACCATCGGAATGAAACCAAGCAGAGTCAATAGACGAAATGAAGAAACACTTTTGAAAAGTATTTAGAACAATCCGAAAAAGGTGGATTTACGAAGAATTCAGTTTAAAGTAGGAGACCGGGTACGAATAAGCAAATATCGTGAATCGTTTAGCAAAGGTTATGCACCGAATTGGTCCAACGAACTATTTAGATTAAGCCGTATAAAATTGACTGATCCGATCATGTACTACTTAAAGGACGATAAAGGGGAAGACATAAAAGGAAGATTTTATGGTATGAAATTACAGAAAGCTGCATATCCAGACGTTTTCTTTGGTGGAGCGAGTATTAAGACGTTTACGTTCACCTTTAGGTGATATGGTTTACGTGAAATGGTTAGCACTTGACCAATCTCACAATAGCTGGATCCATAAAAGAAACGCTTTGTGATATAGTCATAGATTTTTGTATTAATAAATGGTAAAACGTTTACGAATTTTTATACCCCTTCTCCAAAGTGTGATTATAACTAACATTAAACGTGGTGAATATAGCCAGTTGAGATCGTTAGTTACTGCACTGAAAGTTAAAGACGTAGTAGTGGTAGAGAGTTATGTAATTGAAGTTCAATTTTTCATAGACGGTTTATTGTTTGAGAGAAAACATTTGGTAGCGTCAGAGTTGGAGAACGTGGTACAAGAATTTGAGTTAAAAGGTGGATACGATAAACTTGTAATAACAGGTTATTTAGTAAACGAAGAGAGCGAGTCTGACGATTTAGAAATAGAATTTATATAAAAAATGGATCCTTATCCTACAAGTTGTATCAAGCAGAAAGACAAACTCTCGTTATCAATTTGCGAAGAGCAATACTATCCGATGATTTAGATAGAGTGAAAGTTGGGTGTTGAAGTTCCAAACGAGGTATTCAAGTGACTAACAATGTCGCAAGAGGTATCGTTTGATATTTTGTATTTCATATTCGAAATAAAACGACGGTGTGATACATTCGTTAGTGATTTTTTAAAAGCATGTGGTGAAAAAGTGGAGATAACCGGTGATGATGTTCAAGACATTTTAAATGAAGCAAATAGTAATTACACGCGAAGCGATGTATATTTTCTAAAGGAAATGTTGACAAACGGATCGGTTCTGGTCAAGAACAAAAGATTCTCCATCGTAAACATAAAGAAAACGTATAGAACACTACTAAAGTGTGTAGATGATTTAATAATGGATGTAGCATACTACGCGCAACCGAAATATTTGGAGAAGTGTATTAAGCTAATAAATTTGTTCCGGCTTTCATATACTTTAAGTCCGAACATTAACGGTCGTCACCAGACAATGGTGAGTTGGATAGAAGAAAACATTTTACGAGAAGGAACGGAAAAGGCTCCAGGCTGGCAAAGCGGTCCTGACTCAGGCAAATGGCCATCAACTAATATGGAAGATTATAAAAAAATATACTCATTATTAATGTCAATAACTCAATAAATTGTAACAGCAGAAACATTCCGTGTTTTGTTTCAACGGTCAGAGAGATAATTCAATTTGTAAAATTAGTTAAAGACAAAGCCTTATTGTGACGTATCTTTAAGCACATGAGAGTATACAAACAATAGGAAGGATAAACGTTTAAAATATGATATATAAGCATTATTTACATATACACATATAGCCTATATACTTATTGTTATGTAAGGTTTTCGTAAATATTATCAATAGATTCTTCTGGAAGTGAAGAAGCTTCAAAAAGTTTTTGAATAAAATATTCCCCAACCGTTAAATTGTTTGTGTGCGGTTGATTAAAATTTTGGATTAATTTTTTTTTGCTGTTCAACTTTGAGACAGAATGTTCAGAGTTTTTTATATTGTAATGTCCCCAAGGAAGCGTATTAGTTGTTTTCGGAATCAAGAAATGTTTATCGTCTTTAAGGCAAAGAGCTACTTTAGTTTTCATTTGAGTGAACATAGTATGAAGGTCAGAAACAACAACATTCATATATTGTGTAATGGTGGAATCGTCCCTAATAACGCGAAGGTAATCGTCAATTTGGAGATGTATTTTAATAACGTTTTTCTTAACAACTTTAGCTTTTTTAACAATTTGATCAATCGCTTCAACACAGTAAGCTTTAGCTCCGGTTCCATAAAATGCTTTAATAGGATTATTAGGGAACTCATCTTTGAATTTACCGATAACAGATGAGGTAATGGGGATATTGAAACTATTCTCGCGCGGATAATTGGAAGTATCGAAGTGATTAATATTTTCAGTAATGTTTCGGTAAAAGTTTTCAGTGAACACTTTCAAAATGAAGGAATCGGTATCCATGTACATCAAAGAAATGTTGTGTTGATATTTTCGTTTAAGAAAGGTGTAGTAGAAGTCGTACATTACAACATTTGATAAATCTAAAATAGTAAAACCAACGTATAGAGGTTTATCGTAAATAATACGTAATTTATTCATCTGAATGGCTACGAAATTGGGAGTGAATATCTTAGAATTTTTGAAATTAAGTTTAGCTATTAAACCCTCCGCACCAAGAAAGCGTCCAGAATTTTGCCAATGAGTGACTAATTTTACATCAACTCGTTTATCAACGTTCTCCATTGTTTTTCCGAAAACACTATTGTTCAATAATTTGAAGAAGGATTTCCCAAATTTATTTTCAGACAAATTACGTTGTCGGGTATTTAAATCGATGAAAGGTTTAAGCCAGTGGGATTGTTTAAACTGGATAACCCTGTGAACTTTAAGTAATCGTACTCCATTACGAAGGGCTTGTTGAAGCGTAAGATAATGAAGAACATATTTTGTCTTATTCTTAAGGTTCGGTATTAGTTTTTTTGACTTTACCATTCACATTAGCAGGAGAGATAATGTTTTCAACTAAAAAGGGGAGATCAGCATGTAAACCATGGAGGTGTTGGGGATATTCAACATCTACTTCAAGTACGTCACCGTATTCAGAAGAAGCATGTAAAGAGAGAACATTCAATTCATCAATTTCGACATGGGTTAGCCAACGGAAGTGGGAAATAGGAAGTGCTTGACTCATACTACGTCCATACAAATAAGTAGCATCCAAATACATAATGTAGGAGGTAGGCGCGGACGCGTTGTAATCGGGGATGTGAGGGCTATTAGCGAAGTGCATTCTTTGAACGCATTGATTTATTCCTCCACGTACCCCTTTTTGAAAATATTTTAGCATATCGACATCAGTTAGAAGTTGTAAACTAACGCGAGTGAATTTTAACATACTGTCCCACGAAAGGCCTGGCGCTGTGTAATACTGAGCAGAATCTAAGTCGTAAGAGGTGAGACATATTAGTTGGAAATTCTTGAAAACGTCAGCTAGCAAAAGAACATCTGTTTTCAAGTAGATATCAGAGTATTCTCCTAGAGTTGAACCATGAAAAAGTATTCCAAACAGTTTTAGCTCTTTTATAATCGTCATCGGAAACGGGGAGGGAAGTCAATTTATCGAAGAAATCGTCTTTCTGCGGAAATATTGTTTCATCAAGCTTAGCAACATCATCAACGTAGCAATAAGGGAAAACACCTTTCCGTCGCACAAGTTGAAAGTGATTAGGATCGGGAAAGTATTTTTTCACTTGCAAACATTGATGAGCATCAAGTTCATCCGACAGCTTGTCGAGGGAGGAAGCCATGAAACGAAAGGAATCGAGAAATCTAATCTCCACGAACACATTATGTGTTGAATCGTCTGTTTCAGTTTGAGCCGTATCAACTAGTAATAATTTGGAAAAGGATATGCATTTTTCTTTATTTTGAGCTATTACGGTAAATTTAACATCGTTAACAGCCATTTCCTTTAGAAATAAGTAGCAATCAAATCCGGAAAGGTTATGGAAAAGAACAGGTACAAAGTTGGGTAGTTTCTAATTTAAATTACATCTGGAGTGAGCAGCTCCTAATCGAACTTTACCGGTCAAATGACAATGATCATGCACCTTGACGTCATCGTCCAGAAAGGGTTCTTCGCAAATATTGCAAAAGGTAGCGTCGGAGAAGGGACGTATTTCTTCATCTGTCAGGGGTATCATTGGAGAAACGATCTTCAAATATCGATGATATATATCATAAACATCTCGATCGAGAGTTGTAACGAATTGATTGGCGCAATCGGGGCCTCGATACGATCTGAATTTCGAGAGAAAATCATCGAAGGAGCACTTCATCAAATAAGCAAAGGAATGAGGTTGACGTTTGTGGGCGGATGTGGTGGCGGTCTTGTTTGGAGTCATGAAAACATGTGTGAATTGGTCGCAATACGGTTTCAAAGTCTGCGTATACAACAAATGTTACTTTGATACGTTTCTGATAATTTTCAAATTTTAAAATGTGATTGGGACAAACCTACCCATCTTATCCATCTTGAAATCACCGTTGGGAAGGCTGGTGTAGACATAATTACAGTCATGCTGCTGATGACGATGTAGGTGAGGCAAAGTGGAGAAGTATTGTAGGCAACGGTCGCATAAGAATTTGCGATGTCCAGTTTTAGAAAGTTGTTGAGAAAGTAAACGGGACATGTCCTTTATCCAACAGCAGTGATTATTTTCTAGATCATCATCGAGCAAGAGCAGATTGAAGTGTAGCCGTCGCTTGATGGGTGAATAGTAAAGGGGGCCAACAATTTCCCATGTACAGTTTCCATCTTTCCAACCGGATTCAGTCCCGTAGACATTCACAGAGCAATGGCTCTTCGATTCAAATTTCGGTATGTCAGTTAATTTCATAGGAAATTGGATACCGTCGTAGTCCAAAGTGTGGGAGTAATGTGGATAGGAAGTAGTTCTTTGCGGGTTCGCTTGTACGGGATACACAACCGCTTTCTTGAATAAAATTTGTTTCGGTAACGGAATGTAGGAAGACGCTCTCCGCGGATTGTACTTGTTAAAGTTGATTTCAAGGAAAAGAACCCTTTCTAAAATCCATCCTGTAGAAATGGGGAAATGAAACGTATACTAAAAAGGATGAGTTACCTGACTCTCGTTCTTGAAACTCTGACGCTTTAGCCTCAAGTATCTCAAAGAAGTTTTGTAGAAGATTGGGAAGATCGATGGGTCGCGTCACAATATTGTTGTTAGTGTTGAAGGATTTAATTTCAACCAAGGAAAAGATTAAGTGAAATGGCTGAATTGGGACAGTGCGATGCGGCAGATGCGTCAGTGATTAGCTTGGACGAATCGGAGCTGTCAACGATGCTGGAGTTATTCCACAACGATGAGTTGGTGACGAAGACAGTCGGTGGAGGAAAGTCATGTGTAGGAGATGTAGCCACGGAAAGGATAGCGGTGGCTAGTACATCGCGGACGCCAGCAGGAGGCGGCAAATCCGTAAGTATGAAGCCTAAGAAGCGAACATACAACAGAAGAGTGTCGGGCGGTCCGTTGGACTATTCAAAGCTTGTGGACCAGGTGCGAGAAGCAGTGAAGACACTTCAACGGGAGAAGAGAAAACGGGAAGGTCAAATAAAGGACCATGACATGAAGGACGCTTCAGTTTTGGAACAAATAAAGCGGAAATAGAAAGGGTTAGAGGATTTGAAGAAAAGTCGTGAAAGCAGATGTAGAATGGTGGTGGAAGCAAGAAAGCGAGTGGAGCAGAAGTTAAATGAATTGCAAACACAATTGTTGAACATATTTAATTAATATTGTAAATATAGTAATATAAAATAAAAATATTATTGTAAGATGATTTTATTAAATAATTTTCTCTTGAAGGAATGATGATGGGTAATTCAGTTATATATATGTGATTGAAGAAATATTTTTGTTTCCAATATTATTGTTCAATGCTTTCAAGATGACTGTATTGTAGATGTATGGAAAAATAATATTGTTTCATCAAGCTTAGCAACATCATCNACCGAGATTTGGTCTGACTGAAACTGAGCGCGTAATTACTACACAACTTTCGTTATCGATACTGTTTCTTTTTCTTGCCTCATTTGTCGTAATTTATGTTTTACCTTTTTATGTTTTCTCTTCCATTTATTTTCTTCCGATAATGAATCGAGTGATGACGAAAATCATAGTCTTCGTGAGGGTGGAGTACTCATCCTGTTTTCTTTTTGGATACAGAGCGCAATCGGCATCTCACCGCTAATTTTTACAGTTAATAGTACAATAATTATAGATTCGAATGTTAAGAACGTTTATTAGGGAATGAATCAACTTCTGCCTTCTTGCTTCATCTCAACGAGGTGTACATATTACGTGTGTATACATAAAGCATAAACATATAAGTAGCTAATTGTAACAATAACACGGATTACCAATATCAAATACATACAAGTTACAGGACGTCGTAAAATTCAAGACTTGACAACTAAATTATGTTGTTTCTAACATTTACAATCAAATTAAGCAGCTCCCGCACGTAAACTTCTATTTGGAGGTCTTTCACCCAAATCTCGAATTCAAACAATCTATCATTTTTTGATAGTTTTCGCTTACTGGGGGAGAAAACTCTCGACTAATCGCCCAGCACGACTTTCCGAGATAGTTACCTGAATAAGAAATACGATTTTATCATTATTTTCAATTTCAAGGTCCAAGTACACTTTTTCGAATTGTTCCCAATATCACTTGCATATTTTTCAGTTTAATCATGGGCAACTTAAACTTTCGTCGCATTATGTTCGTATCGCCATTTACAAAATCGTAATCGGCCTTGAACTTCCTGCCTTCAGGACCACCGACCTGATGTTTTAGTGTGAAAAATCTCCTCCAATAATCATCTGAAGATTCCATATCAATCATTAAAACATCCTCTGTATCGTTTTTTCTGTTGTTGTTTTTCCTCATTAATTTGAGGAAGTGTGTAGTGGGTAAAAATTCTGAAAAGTATTTTAAAGAATAATATTTCATATTAGTTGTTATAAAGTTTATTATGTAAGTATGGTTATAAAAGTTACCGTGAATTATAAATGTTACATTAATTTAACTAACTTATTTTATTAAATAGTATATACATGTTTAATATGTAAAATTCTGTACACGGCATAGTGTATAGTACCGCTCCCTTCTGCTTTCACGTCACGGAGGTAGTCTTCTATCTCCTGACAGAACGAAACGGGTCTTTTTTTGCTGGAAACGGTCCGTGTTGTCACCATTTCATCTGAATTTGTCCAAACATCACTTTGGGAAATGGCGAAGGGTGCCGTGGTAGCTTGTAATGTTGTACCTTTGAAAATGATGTAGTAATACATGCTGATATTGTCAAGAGAAGAAGTCGTCTGCAGAAGGAATGGAAGATGTGGGAATTTATATGATTTGGAGGAGTGGGGTATGAGTAGGGTGAAAAGAATTGGAGGAGGAGAAAGATGAGAGTGGGGGAAGCGAGGATCTTCAGAGTTCTTAATATGGAAGGGAAAATGTATTGTGTAATCAGTAATGGTGTAGGCAGCAAGGGATTCGTTTGTAGAACATCGTAGTTCGAGAACCGTTCATTAAGATTATTTAATACAGTCATGGCGATCTGGTTTGAATATTGAGAAGAATTACCGACAGTTTTTGCCAGTCAACTGTGACAGATGCGATTATAGCGAAAGACGTATAAAGAAGGGTTATGTGCAGCATAAATATTCGATGGAAAATGATTGTTCATTGGAATATATTCTGAGACGTAGTGTGTGTGACAACATTAACGAACACAGGTATACCGAAGGGAAGGTGTTGTTAAACTTACATGAAAATACAACGTTGGTGTTGTGTAGCAGTTGCTACGAAGAAGACGGTGTATGGAGGAGGTTTGTAAATGTGACGATTTAGTGTTCGTGTTCGTATTACATGTTCATGGTAGACATCATCACCATTGTTACGAATGCGGAAGACCACTGACAACAGGAGATATGTGTGATGCAAGTATACTGCAGCCAGGCTTCACAGGGGATTCATCGACAAACGTAAAATTACAGATTGTAGAATTATTGTTAGGCTGTGTAAGAAACGGTACATATCGATGTGGTGGTAGGACATCTTCTCCAAACAATGGGAAAAAAGGAAGTTGTTCGATGTAGAGTGAGTGAGGCAGAAGATACTGGAAAGAGGGGAAATTATAGTGTTTAGTAAAGTGGTTGAAGCTGATAATGTAGTAAATGTGTATTTCATAACTATATTATAAATAATTAATAGTTGAAAATATGTTATTAATTTACGCCACAGGTAAATTGGAAGGCAGTTTACAGAAAATTCATACGCGCAGCTTTGTTGAGTGAACAACCATACTCGCGAACATTCGTGACAAAGATTTCTGACGCATGCGTATACGGAGTATGTGACCACAACATTAGCGCATGGGGATTAGCATGATTGGGTAATCGACGCATGCGTAGTACGCGAAAACGCAGGTGTTAACTGTGCAGATGACGTCACGTCTGCAAACCACATTCCGATGGTGATTGAGAGGCGAAAAACTTGTTTAGTAGGAGGGTGCGGGGTAAGAGGGGAGCAGTTGGTAAGTGGAGAGCATTTTCTCATTCTGTTTTAGAACGTTGTGCGAAGTGGACGGTAGGATATTTAAAAAGAATGGTTGGTAAAAATTTAAGGAAGCCGGCAGTGCCGAAGTCCCGTTTCGGGAAGTTCAGGGCGGGTGCTGTAAGTAGAATGAAATATTTACTAAAATTATTTTGTATTAATTGTGTAGTATTTTAAAACAATCATATTTCGTTTTGAAGTTTGAAATAGTTGGAGTCGTGACCACTATGGCGGCGTTATCCGTTGCCTCAACCACCATGACGATGGCAGCGGGAAAGAAGAAGCTGGGGATCCGGCGGAATAGTGTGGCGACGACTTCTCTGACGTGAAGCGGTTCGGGGACGATGTCCACCACAAGCACGGCGACCCCGGCAGAAACGCTACCTCCACCGACGACAACGGCTCCAACACTGCAACAACGGGAAAAGGTACATGTGCCACAGATGTGACGATGCCTCTGTGGTGTATATCACCTGTATCACCCCAATGACGCTTTCGCAGGAGATGAAGCGTTTAGAAGGCGTCGTGGTAAGTGCTCATCATGTGCGAGAAAAGATGGAGGCACTGACGTCAGCTTGGGAGAGGAAGTGCGATGCTCGGGGTAACGTGAGCACAGAGCTTTCCCAAGTGCGAAAGTGCAGGACCATTTTAGAAGACGAGGTTGAACCAATAACGAAAGCAAGATGTAAAAACATTTTAATCTAAAAATACAATAAACTTAAATGAACTGATATAATTGTTCTTATACACATGTTTAAATCGGAACATGCCGCCCACCTTGAACGTACCACGTTCAACTAATAAACACACTGTATAGTATCCACCTTATGCGCTAATCTTTCAGCGGTTCAGTCGATGGGCAAAGGAGCCACTCGTTTTATGCACCGTTTATAAACACTTTATTTTGTTTTTACGGACACTGATATGTGCGAAGTCTAAGAGTGATGTTCTAGCTAGAATTTTGTACAACCGCGCCGACTTTCAAACAGTCGTTTAATGATAGGTGCTGCTTTTAGCTGACGCGTTATATACGATTCTGACTTTTGTTGTACTGCTGGTTTCTTTGATAACAGGATGATGGGGTAAGAAACAGTGTTTATTTTGAATTTCGTTGAATTTTATTTCTGTCATATGACCTAAATTGACCGCCTCGCGCATGTTTTTAATGTATATTCCCTTAATCCTGGATTTTTTGAAAGATTTCCTTCTAATGAATTTCAGCTATTTTTTCGATATTCGCTTAAATTTTGAATTCTATTGTTAAAGGGTAAACGAACAGTATATATTCCGGTTGCTGGATCGCGTTTTGTGTTTTTCGCGAAGTGTTCCTCTACCAGATATTCTTCTTCAGAGAGAAACGTTTTACTTTCAATATCTTCGGTTTCCCAAAATTTTGTAATAGCTTTGTGTAATGAATTGAAACTTAACATGCAGTCACTAAATTTGTTTGGTTTGTTTTCGCTACCTATTTTCGTAGAGATTATCCAACCCAACTTTGTTTTATGCACTCTCGTCTTATGATTAGCTTTTGTCGATCTGCCCTACACATAATAAATCAAAGAAGATTTTAATCCCTAACAGCGCATCGATTTCGTTTGGTTCAAAATATGTTGGATCTGCCAGTTTGATATTGTGTGGTATCATTAATTTGCTTTTATCAATAAATTGATTTGATTGCAAATTTTTGGAATAATAAGAAATTCTACATTTTCGCTATAATTGGTGTGTTGTAAATAAATAGATGTCCTTAGTGTACGAAGTGTTTCCATATGACCCCCTCCCAAATGATTAGCGTTATTAGTCATCCTGCTGTGTAATATTGGGGGAGGTGTACTCGACGTCCTAGGCGGGTTGTTCTTGTTGATTGTGCAGCATCAGGGCTGGATGTTTCCGTGAACGAATTTACGTTCGCCTTGCGCATGACGTCACCTGTTGAGTAGTAGCCGCTGAAATTACGAATAAATATACGTTGATACACGATAAAAACCTTTCCAAACATGTTAATTTAATAATGAGGAATGTGTAAGAAAACAACGTAAATGCATAATGCTTTGAAAAAATATTTAATATTATTTCAAATGTATTTTTTGTTAGATATTAAAGAAAACCCACCCTGCATTGCTGAGGTGTATTAGCTTTGTTGATTTAAGAAATCTAGGAAAATAGTGAAAGAAGATATAGGCTGTTTTATTGCTGTTAATAATAATATATATTCATTTACAAAAAAAATTACACGGTTACAATAATTGAATAATAAGATATGTGGTTTGAACAGAAGTATATACTTAGGTACTGCTATACCTACTTTTAAAAATTAACACAATAATTCAAAAGGAACGATGAACTACAACCTTTTTTAATAGAATATTATGTTTTAAAATAAAAAAATCCACAGAGGTTACCCTTACACGGTACTTTTCATCAAGACCATTTTTTTAATAGATAGAATGATTCAAGAGAAAGTTTTATATGTATAAATACATGCATAATATGGTAGAGAAACACTGATAATTTTAGAGGTTTCTAATGTGATGTAGTAAATAAACACATTTTTTGCGCTTACATTGCAAACGCTGGCTGAACCCTACGAGATAGATCAAAATAATGTACTACAATATTGTACATCTTAAAAGGGTCTACAAAAAAGTC
>NW_020440212.1:0-665 GCF_000699045.2 Agrilus planipennis | reverse complement strand
TTTGTCTTCCGTTTTTACATTGTCTTCATGTTCTGAATATGTTTAAGTGTTGTAAATAAAGTGTGTACATAGTTTTGTTTTACACTGGAATTTTATTCACTTTGGTCATTTATCCGAAAACATTCTGAGAAAATACTGCTCGTGGAAACACGACAAACATTGGTCCTTCGAGCCGGATATCGTGCACTAGTTAGCGAGTCAGCAATACTTCCTGAGCTCCTAAAAATTCTACATATTGGATTTAATCGAAGCCACAGCATTACTTCCTGGGCTACTCAAGTTTGGACAAACGCAACAGCATATTCAGAGTTGGAACAAGTTGTCGCAGTAAGTCTCCATTTTCCTTCCCCTTTGTACCATTTTATTTTTTTTGTCGTCGGCCAGAATTCCTGGATTACTTATCTCACAAGGTCGATGTCCTAGAATCGACCTATGACAAACAAAACCAATCACATAAAAGCACAGCGCAACAATCAAACAAATTTCTCAGTAAAAACCACACATCATTAGTGGTTACCTGCAATTCCTCAAAATGTCCAGTATGTTCTCAAAATCATTCACTTCAAAACTCTAAAGAACAAAGGCTAAATTTGATTAAAGGATTAAAATTATGCATAAATTGTTTTGGCACGTTTTATTCTCATTCCACGCATAGAGGCTGTAGC
>NW_020440211.1:11728-13273 GCF_000699045.2 Agrilus planipennis | reverse complement strand
AAGCATATGAAAATCAATAAAATAATAAACTTTGAGCCCCCATAACTTTTCATGGGGGTGAGACCGCCGCAAAGTATTTATGGTACAGTGGTGGGGGAGACCTCCTCGTTCAATCCTCCCTGCCCCTTCGGGGGTGTGGGGGTTAATCTAGACATTTACCATAAATGTTTCTATTTTTTATCGATTTATAATTTTGTGATTTTTTTCTTGTAAGAATGCCAGTTCAATACATTATTGGTGAGTGGGAGTTTCGGGATCTCAATATAGAAATTACACCCCCAGTTCTGATTCCTCGACCAGAAACGGAACAATTAGTTGATATTGTTTCAAGCGAAATGTTAAAAAAAAAATATAGTAAAATATTAGAAATTGGTTGTGGTAGTGGCGTAATTTCCTTATCTTTACTTAAGGCTTTTCCATGGGTAAGGCCTTCAGTAAAATCTTATAGGCATTTCATTTATTTATATCATTTTTGTGTAGTTAAACATTGTAGCGATTGATAAAAGCAAAGAAGCATGCGAATTAACACAACGGAATGCAATGAAAAACAAAATCCTAACAAATTTAAAAGTTATTCAGTGCCGCATTGCTACTGACAATTACCGTTACTTGTTCAAAGAAAAATTTGATGTTATTGTAAGTAATCCACCCTATGTACCTTCAAAACGCTTAACAGAGTTACAACCGGAAATAGTACTGTAAGTTTAAAATTGTTTATATATATACTTATACACATTTGGGGAGATTGTTAATATTTGCGATACAATCAAGGTGCTACAACACTACATTCAACTAGAAAAGCTCATTTATTATGGGAATTGGAAAAAAATTTAGTATACAAAATTTTAGGAATTTTTGAGTGAAATTATTTCTTGACACAGAAATACACTTTTTTGAATGGTACCTATACACCTTGTCTATTGTTTAACTTTTGAATTAGGTGCCTTTTTTTAATAATCACCTTATACAAAGGGCCCATATCAAGTGATTCAAGATTTAGTTGTCATTTCAACTAATAATAGGGCTTTATTTGACGTCAACTCTAATCAGTTTACTATGTAAACACCTTGTAAACGTATTCTTTGTTAATTTTTTTTTATTAATAGTGTACAAGGCGAGTCTAAGTTCCGGATTACAATTTTGTCGATAAATTTAAACAGAACACCTTGTATATTAAGGTCAATATAGTTATCTCTATTAACGCTCTTTCAGTTATGCAGCCAATGCAATCCAATAAAAAATGAGTTACATATACAAATGTAGCATCGTGCTACAGATGGCGTTTACTGCGCCATTTGTAGCATTTTCTAAAACGCACTGTTAAGACAGCAGGTAAAAGTTGGCCTGTGTTCTGTCGGAGCTTCCTGCGACGCGCTGATGAGATCCAAAAAGATCGAAATCGCGATCCGCGTCTGGCAGTTTCGACAGAATACAGACCATTTCGAATTATGTTATTCGATTAAGCTAACGTGCCTATCACGTTGAGGTTGGCTACGCCGGGATTCGTTTTCGGCAAGTAGATATCCACACAAGTGGACCTTGTTG
>NW_020440211.1:9167-10151 GCF_000699045.2 Agrilus planipennis | reverse complement strand
ACCCCTCCTAACTCCTGTTTCTGCCTCTAATATGTCTCTGACTAGACCTTCATACCTGAGAAGGTGTCCTACCAACCTATCTCGCCTATTTTTTATTGACTTCCATAGAGTCCTCTGTTCTCATCTCATTCTCATCATTCGCCTATAACACCACATTTCAATGGCTTCTAACCTTTTCTTTTCTGCCGCGCCCACTGTCCATGTTTCGCACCCGTACAACGCCGCGCTCCAAACATACACCTTTAACAACCTTTTTCGAATTTCTAAATTAACCGTTCTTTTTATTAAAGGCGACACGACCTTGCGCTATCCTCTGCTTTATATCCCTACTACTGCTTCCATCCTGACTTATCTGACTTCCTAGATATTTAAAATCAGCCACTTCTTCTAATTTTTCGTCTCCTATCTTTATATTCGCTTTTTCCCTACTTTTTTTCCCTTGCATACCAGGTCCTCCTTGCTAGATGCTAATACTGCTATATCATCTGCAAATCTAAGCATACTAATTTTTACCCCTGTATATCTATCCCAACAGTTGTACTGTCTTTAATTAAACTTACCCGACGAGAAACAGTGATCAGTACGAATGGAAAAGTGAAAATGATGCGAAAAGAAAAGTTGAAGATTCAAAGGGCGAGATACACCAATAATAAATGAGTTTAAAAAAAAAATAACAATTAGTTTTTATTTTCTAAATAAATGGTGGTTTGTGACCATTTGTATGTATTTACTGCTGTAACGATAGTATTTCGTAGTGTTTGACAACGATAATTTCCTTTTTATGTCGCCGAGTGAAAGTGCATAATTTGGTGAACGTGTGGAATATTTATATTTTTCTTAAGGTTTGAAATTGTATTTAATGCACTACACTACTTTATTATTTATCAGCCTTGGAGGAGATTATGTTGAGAAATAAAAAAAAAAAATTTTTAAAAACCTTGTTTTTCTTGGTCAGGCCGGAAACTTATCAATCCACCCTCGTAT
>NW_020440211.1:5793-7796 GCF_000699045.2 Agrilus planipennis | reverse complement strand
AACCATTAAATAAAAAACTAAACAAAACACATTACATTTAATATATAATAATTATCTAAAAACACAATCTACAAAAATAATTCTCTTCACTAACATATTTATAAGACAAACAACTTTTTGGGAAACAAAATTAGAAACAATAAAGGTAATAAAACAGACAATAAGTCAAAAAAAAGACGAACTCGATTTTGTGACGTAAAAAAAGGACGTAAAGGATTTTAATACAAAAAAATGGATTTTGTTGAGTATTCAAAAGTTGTAAACCTATAAGAACTACAGTAGAATCCGCTTATAATGACGTTGAAGGGAAATGACAAACACGTCATACTAAGCGGGCGTCATACAAAGCATAGTCTTAGAAAATAAACAACTTTCCATTTTGGTTAGTTATTTAGTTTAATAGAGAGAAAAACTACAAATTGTATATATTTCTTAGCAGAAAAAGAAAAAGAACGATGAATTGTAATATCAATATACATAAGAAGGGTCAAAAAATGTAAGCGAAAATGTTATTATTAATCACTTGGGTCACTATAGCTGGATATGATTTCTTGAGAATCAGTCATAATAAACAATATGTCATTTTAAATGGAGTCATTATATCCAAACTTTCCTATAGAGAATTTAATATGAAAACCAAACTTAACCCTGCAATTACTTTGGGTTACAGTTGGTCAATATAGGCGGAGTCATAATAAACGAATTCTACTGCATATTGTCTTTTTTCAATTCTCGTAAAATAAATCCGTCATCAAATCAAACAATTTTAAAGGATATTACAAAAGGGTTATTTTTATTCATTAAAAAACCAGATGACTGTGAATGTTTATAATTGTTATTTACGCTTATCCAAAAAGGTGTTCACAAGGTGGGACAATAAAATTTATTAAAAACAATGCTTTGTACCTCGTATTTTTACATCAACAAATTAAATACGAATGATCATCAGATGAGAACGTGACGATGGGGCTCATATTTTCTATTCTTTCTCTTTAATCACATACAGTTTGGGTAAAACAAGCATCAATGTTTGTAAACCTGTTGAGTCAGGTTAATGTAATGAATTGTGGGTTATTCACGTACTGTTTGAATAGGAGTTAGAATCTGTCACTAACAGATATTCATTCGTTTGCAATCTTTTATTATCTTGTAACCAGTCATTTGAAAAAAGAATTGTAATTAATTGCATGTCTACAGACAGACATAGGAATGCACAAGAAATAGATAATGGTATTCTAAATTCTTTTCTGTTGTTTTTGAAATGCATTTTTATACACATATGTATAAACAAATAAAAAGAAATGGTATCGCGACAAAACCTTCTGGGATAAAAACGCCTACATTAAAATTTCTAATACCTTGCAGACCGCGTCAAAAGCGCCTGTACCATTCGAAAGAGAATAAAATTCTGCATATTGCATTCATAACACATACAGGGTGTTGCACTTCAAAAAATAAACTTACAATTGTTTGAAGTTAACCAAATCAGCCATTAAATATCTAACACCCTGTATGTGATTAATCCACTTTAAAAACATGGTCGAGAAGCTTGAGGGTATATCTATATCTCGTGATACCGAGCGGTATGGCTTAGAGGTTTAAACCATTGCTTAGCATTCGGGAGAACGCCGGTTCGATTTTAGGTCCGTCTGCCTTGGTCCAAGCTTTTCTGTGGTTTCTTTGGTTACTTGGGCAAATTCTGAAGCAGATAATCTTTCATTCTCTTCTGTCTTCATTTTGTCTGTCTCATTTTTCTCACCCTAACCACCACCCACCTATTCCCATGATTCCTGAAAGAAGGCTAGAGAGGGCCTTCCGCCCTACCTTCCGCCATAGCCCGGAGGGACTGCCCGCTCACCAGCTTTAGTGACTGATGGGAATGAAACACCTAAAGGTCTTTTTCTTCTGAGAATATTCTTGCTCCAGCTTTCTTACTGTAAATTAGGCATGCCTTTTCGCTACCTACTGTTCTGTGCTACTTTTTAAAAATAAGTTAATATCTG
>NW_020440211.1:3128-5487 GCF_000699045.2 Agrilus planipennis | reverse complement strand
AAAAATTTTCAATTTTATATACTTGTACCACAACGATCAAATAAGTACTGTAACTATTCATCATCATAAGGACATCAGTCCTAAGACTGGTTGGACACCCACTTCCACTCTTTCCTATCCTGAGCTAATCTTTGAAAACTAGAACATCCCACATCCTTAACTATTTCTGCCTCTTGTCTCTTCTATACCTTCATGCCTGAGAAAGTGTCCTACCAACCTATGTCGCCTATTTTTTATTAACTTTCATAGAGTCCTCTGTTCTCCTGTTCTTTCTAATACCTCTTCAATTATAACTTTCTCTATCCTCGGTATCCTCATCATTCGCCGGTAACACCACATTCCGAACGCTTCTATCATTTTTTTTTAACCGCGCTCACCATCCTTGTTTCGCATCCGTACAGTGCCGCACTCCAAACATAAACCTTTAACAATCTTATTCGAATTTCTAAATTAATCGAGAGTATAGAAGTGATTGTAACTATTACATTATTTTTGAAACCACGTGTTATTGTAATTTTTTAAGGACTGTAATACCTAATAAGTTCTACTTTGTTACTGATAGCTTTCTTGTACATTTTTTAAACAAGAAAATGTTTCTGAAACATTATAAAAAATTTTATTTTAGTCAAGCTTATTTAATAACGAATATTTCCTTAATTATTATGTTTAATAAAAAAAATACACTAAGAGTTTATATTTAACACTGAATATATTTAATATTTGGAAATAAACACTTTTATGAGAAACCGCAATCCTTTCATAATGTATTGTGTAGTCAAGGTAACCAACTTGATTGTTCGATTTTGATATCCGATACCGTAAAACATTAAATCGTGTTGGAAATTCTTTACAGAAGTAATTTTATTTGGTTAAAAATATGGAAGGTTATAGAGATAACAGTGTACACTATACTGCCATAAAAGTTTGCGAAGATTTGCAAAATACACCGTCATTTAAAACGTTTTTTGAGAATGTTCAGGTAACATTTTTTATTACTTAATTTTATAACTATATAGGTACTTACTGTACTTATCCTACTTTTTTATATTGTTGAATAAATTACCCTATTAAGATAACTAGTTGGTCAAGCTAATTTTAAATTGCTGTGATTTAAAGAGGTTATAATACAGAGTTATTGCTATTAATTTGGTAAAAAATAATTATCTACGTTATCTCTACAAACGTTTAATGTTCTTCAAAGTACTTCTCCTCGTCATCCACACACATTTGGAAACGATTTTTCCATCCTAGTAAACGTTGATGGGTAGATCGCGTTTAGAGCATTTGAACTCTTTCAATAGCACCAAAATGGATTCTTTTCAAAAAGCCTGCCGGAGTAAGGAGCTAGGACTGTAAGAAAGCTAGGGCAACGTTTCCAAGATATACTTTACGAGGCACAACAACTAAAATTTTATTTAGTGAAGTTGTAGCAATGAAACAAAAATATATCCTAAATAACGTTTCGTCATTTAATTTTTGACCGTTCTAAAAATTGATGAAACTTTTTTATTCGCCACTTGGCTTCACCAACTGTGTTTCGTACAGTTAGTAATTTAATATTTTTGGTGCAAAACTGTTAGATAAAGGCCAAGATATTTCAAAATACATTTAAAATTTCATTCCCTTTTAAATCTTTTATTATAAATAAATATCAAGTGTCCTTATTTTTTTGGCCCCCGATTATTTAAGCATTTAATATTCTTACGTTTTTCTCACTTTTTTTTGCTGAAGATATAGTTTATTTTTTTACATTCACTACTAACGAGCAGTCTCATTTTGCAACAAAAAATGGTAAGTTCTGAACTAAAACTAAAGAATACATAATAAGAACACAGGTTTGCTGAGGTAAATTTAAAAATAATATGCGCTATTTTCGGGAAAGTATATGATATAATGAACTAAGACAGATAGATAACAAATGACATTGCAATGTTTAAAACTTAGTGTTTTCTTTTCTTGTGTCAATGTGACAGTACATCTGAAAAATTCTACGTCGTTTTTAATAAAACGTACCAAAATTTTAGAAATTAGTTGCAACGTCAAATGTGAAGCAAGAAGATTTTAAAGCTTCCTTATTAAAAGCCATGGTTGATAATGGTCTAGAAGCAGAACTAAGGAACAGTGTTTATCACTGGATCCGAACCAAGACAAAAGATAGTCAGACTTCTACTTCGTTTGAAGCGTATCTGAAAAAGACTCAAAATCAATGGGAAAAACGAATACATAAATCACTTAATTCGATGGGAAGTGAATTATCCGCACCTTTGGCCACTCCACGACAATCTTCTGACAAGGAAGAGATTCAGAGTAAATGGATTCAACTGAGTAACTACGATATTGGTCAGTATGCATAAGGAGT
>NW_020440211.1:0-2548 GCF_000699045.2 Agrilus planipennis | reverse complement strand
CAGCTCCGACAGAACACAGACCAACTTTTACCTGCTGTCTTAACAGCGCGTTTTAGAAAATACCACAAATGGCGCGGTAAACGCCATCTGTAGTACGATGCTACATTTTAGGATTACGTATGCTCCAACAAGGTCCACTTGTGGGGATATCTACTTGCTGAAACGAATCCCGGCGTAACTAACCTCAACGTGATAGGCACGTTTTACTATAATTGAATAAAATAATTCGAAGTGTTCTGTATTCTGTCGAAACTGCCATACGCACTGTTAAGACAGCATGTAAAAGTTGGTCTGTGTTCTGTCGGGCTGCCTGCGGCGCGCTGATGAGATCCAAAAAGATCGAAATCGCGATCCGCGTCTGGCAGTTTCGACAGAATACAGACCACTTCGAATTATTTTGTTCGATTATGGTAACATGCCTATAACGTTGAGGTTAGCTACGCCGGGATTCGTTTCAGGAAGTAGATATCCATATATTTAAATGGACCTTGTTGGAGCATACGTAATCCTAGCATCGTACTACAGATGGCGTTTACCGCCCCATTTGTGGTATTTTCTAAAATACTAAAGTAGTTTTGTACATTGTAAAACAAAGAGTTTAGATACATGAATTGGATAAATTTTAAGAAAGCTCTTAAATTATTCCAGAGGAATTTATACACAGAATTTGCAAGGGGAGAATTAGTAATGGGTGTTAATGTACCAGCCTGTGCATATGGGAACTATGCAGTGTTCGAGAGCGAAAGAATATCTTTGGGTGAAAAGGTGATTATGTCCAGTCACGCACCTGTTTCCCAAGAATACCTAAAAAGGGGTTGTCCCACATGCTTAAGAGCGAAAATGTGGACAATTGTTTTAGGAGCAGACGTTAAGCCAAACGTTAGTAACAATATCCCGTCATAATTTTGAATACTGAAATATACATATTCATTACACTGTATTGTAAACAGCTAACACCATTCTCTCCCTCACAAGAAATAAGTAATAAGTTCTTAGTCTAAAGGGCGGCGACTTCGAACTTATTAGTTCTCATCACCACTCTATTTTTCAACTATTTTATTTTGTAATATTTATGTTCACAGCACTACGAAGAATTTGAGAAACTTAAGACAGACGTCCTGAATTTAGATTTAATGAGCGACAAACTTGTTATAAAAGACATACATTTGACTGCATCAAACGATGATCAGTACTTTGTTTTTGAAGATGTTCTTTATCAGGTAAATGGGATTCAAGAAAATAAATATAGGGAAATACTCTTCAGCTTTAATTTCTCAAACGTTTAAATTTTTGAGGTTCTCCTGTGTTTTACAAGAGACAGTCAGGTTTTAAAAGACCTCCCGGATGTATGCCAATTGCAAGTAACAATGAAAACTAGAGGTATTTTAGAAACAGTCATGACCTTTCCTCCAAATGGAGTGATACCATTCCATGGATTTACTATGTATGGTAAGACTTTAAAGAAACAAAATGTACCTAATTTAAATTTTATTAATTTTTCAATTATTATCTTTATACTGTTGCTTATTAGAAGTTCTTTCAGCTGCACCGTTTTGTTATTTGTATGATGACCCTGTGGCACTGTACCAGACTTTTAAAGCAATGTATACTCGATACTTTCATAAACTACATAAAGTGTCTGGTTCCTCGCAAGGAGTTGTGGCTTTATGCCTTTTATACGAAAGATTGCTTCAGTGCCATGAACCTAGCGTTTGGCTTCATTTTAAACAGTTAAATATTCCACCGTAAGTAATGCAAGGAAATCTTACTTTAAAAAGAATAATTCAAGTTATTTAGCATTTAATCTCATTCATTCAAAAGGAAGAGAGCTTATGACAGCACGAATTGTGTCATTAGAAGACAATGTAAATAAAAATAAGACTTTACAATTATGACACAACTTCGTTCGTGTTGCCTTTACTTAACTAACCTAACCAACCTTAATGAATGTTATTTGTGTGTTGTCCTAGTCATATCCTTTCATATATTTACGTAAACTCGTCGATACAATTAATGTTTATTAAAATTAGAGGTCATATTACAGAGAGGTAAAATTGGAAAGTAAGCAAGTCACTAAAAAGAATGTCGACCTTTTGGCATTATATCTAGGGTTGCCACCCGTACTTTATTATAAAGTATTGTACTCTATTTCGACTGTGCGTACATTATACTTTACAAGACACATAAAGTACGCAAAATACTTTATTTAAGGCCTTAAGTAAACATCGTAATTTTGTAAGCGATTATTCGAATTTCAGAGGATTTTTACATCAATAAGATTGCACAGAAAAATGGCAAGCCATATTTACGGAACAATCTGATTTCCCAAATCTGTTCAAAGTAGTGTCACTTTTGCTGTCCATTCCGGTCACTTCAGCATTTACAGAAAGGGTATTCTCTATTATGAACGCAAAGTGGCGGGACGACAGGAATAAAGCTTCATTAAAACTAATTAAAAATAAACTTTTAGTTTACTTAAATCTTTGTTTGGCATGTTTAGAGGCTATTAATGTATTTAAGAGCGACAGCAATTTGTTACTGGCTGCTA
>NW_020440210.1:0-6072 GCF_000699045.2 Agrilus planipennis | reverse complement strand
AAACCTGGCAAAGTCCAGTCTCGTCTACAACAGATATCTTGTCCTTACTTTCAGTCATATCTAAACATCTTACCGCAGCGTGCACACTTAAAATTTTTTAAGATAGATGCTTTGGACATCAAAAATTAAGCAAATTTGCAATTAACTATTTGCATTACTCTTATGGAAACCCTTAAAATTCCCCTAATGAATAATGAGGACTTACTTGATATAATAAATTACCAGAACTCAATTCGAAAACCTGGCAAAGTCCAGTCTCGTCTACAACAGATATCTTGTCCTTACTTTCAGTCATATCTAAACATCTTACCGCAGCGTGCACACTTAAAATTAACAAAGGAAAAGAATTGTCCAAATAAATTTTCCAAATCTGAAACATGAAAATGAAATTTGAAGTTAAAAGAAATGACAATAAGTACTTGTCCATTTTTAAGTCCCGCGATGAGTCCCTCTTTTGAAGGGGGCCCACCTACAACTTTAATGTAACGAATTGTACTATCGAATTCCCACTCTTTATCCTTAACTCCTGTTAAGGACATACTTTGCAATTTCTTATCCTTGCACACTACTAAGTGTTCAGAACAAATTACAAGTAAACTACAGTCCAACTTTTGCGTAATTTTCTCTTTTACTCGATAATGTAAACCGTTGACATCCGCCGAAAATAATTCGTAAATAACAACTCGCTCTGATAACTGAACCTTTGAATAAAAAAAAGATAGAAAAGGATATTATTGCCACTTAAATTACTTTTAATTACCGCTAATCTATTTTTATATATCGCGATTTTCTTAATGAGATCTCTACATTTTATTTTGACCTTTTTCTCTGTTAACAAGTGTTGTATTATTACATCGGTCATACTTTCTCTAAATGCATATCGTTCTTTAAATAGCCCATGAACAGTATTAAACACAAGCTGGTAGTAAATCAGAGTACCATCTTGACAACCCATTACCTCAAAACAAACAATTTTAATTTACTTGAAATTGTTTCTATTTCCTTTCTGTACTTACAATATAATCTCCTGATGGATGTGAGGCATTACACCAAACCCAAGAATTTTGTTGGTCTCCTATCATTCCAAGCTTAATCCCATCTTTTGTATATAAATTGCAACACTTATTAGTACCACATATAAGTATATATTGTCCTGATGAAAAGTAATTAACTTTGAGTGCATCAAACCCAATGTTTCTTTCTTTTCCAATTATCTTTCCCCCCAAAGTATAAAAGGTGAGAGTTTTATTCCAGTCAGTAACACACAAAGTATCTGAAGGATCTTCTTTGTTTGGATTCCATGACAAAGCCCAAATGGGTGCACCATCAGGTCTTTCTATGTGACATTTTTCTTCTCCAGCCTTAATGAATATAATCATTGATATATATTAGCAACATTCAAAGTAATTTTTAATTTACCTTATTTCTAATTGATACAATTCCTGCACCCATACCTAAGGCTAAATATTGCCCATCGTTTGTCCATGAACACGAATTTATCCTAGCAGATACCTTATGTTTTTGAACTGTCTTCTGCTCAAGTGTCCAGATAGCAAAGTCTGACAAAGAGCATGAAGCTAATTGATGGGATAGGGGATTGTAAGCTACACATTGTATGGCATCACTGTGATTATACTTAAGAATAGCTTCTAACTTGTCAGACCATATAATAACACTTTTATCAGCACCTCCACTTGCAAATCTTTGACCATTTTTAGCATAAGAAACACAATACACTAATTCTTTATGTCCTTTCAAAGCCTGGATAAGTGATCCATCGGTAGTATCGTATACTAAAACTCTTGTACCACTAGCAACTATTAACTGAATTCCTTTAGGATCAAAACATAAATCATAAATGCTAAAAAAGGGTGTAATGCTATAATTTTAAACATATTACTTTAGTTTTCGATTTNTTAGACTTCATGGTGAGACAAAACCATTTGTTTGTCAATTTTGCCAGAAAGCATTTGTTAGAAGAAGTATATTGAATAATCACCTTCGTATCCATTTGATGGATAAGAAATTTGTATGTGAAATTTGCCAAAAAGAATTTATTCACAAACAGAATTTAGAATCTCACATGTACCTTCATTCCGAAAAAAAACCATTTTCTTGCGAAGTGTGTGGAAAAGGATTTACTCGTAAGCATCATTTCGCTGCCCACTTACTCATTCACACAGGGGAAAGACCCCACACTTGTCCAGTTTGTCGAATGCAGTTTACAAGGAGACACATTTTAAACTCTCATCTAAGAAAACACACAGGAGAAAGACCTTTTGTTTGTGAAATTTGTAAAAAATCTTTTGCCCTAAAGCAAACATTAACAAGCCATTACAGGACTCATTCTGGAGAAAAACCGTTTTCTTGTCATGTATGCCAGAAAGGATACAGCAAAAAAGAATATTTAGAAAATCATATAAAAAAAGTTCATAAATAACAGGCTGATAACATTATTGTAAAGACAGAATGTAACATAATAGATTTAAAAATTTCTTAATTGGTTGTAATCAGTAATTAGTTTTTAAGTTTTTAGCGTCAATTTAAAATTAGCGCGACATGACATGATAATTTCGTTGCTAAGGGTTGGTATTAATATTGGTTACTAAACTAACAACTTCAAATTAACCATAAATTAACATAACCTATAATGTTGATGATGGTGATATGTCCATTTTTCTTTGATGATTTGTTTGATTTATTCAGATTATAATCAGACTGAAATGAAAAGAAAAACTAAGCCTGCAAGCAATGACCATTTGAAATTATCCCAAATTATAAAGGACGTCCACAAAAACTTACGTGAAGATGCAAAACGTCTTGGAACACAAAAAGCTTGGATTAATCATTGTAAACAGGAGGAAAGCCTTTTAAGATATGCTCAAGCCATGAAAGAACTTGCAACAAGACACTGGGAAAAAAATTATAATAATAACTGTAAAGCAAAATCACGAATCAAATGGATTTATGAATATTGTAGACTATACTTTTTTGATGGGGAGCTACTGAGACAAAGACGTCGTGAAATAGAAATAGCAAGAAAAATTGTAGCAAATGAGAGTTGTGAACGTTATTTACTTGGTAGTTTCATAGATAGTAGTGAAGAGAACTTATTTGATGTCAAAAGTGAATTAGAAGAAAAAATGTACTCGGAAAGCAATGCAAAATGCTTAAAATTATTGGATGTTGGCAGTTGCTACAATCCATTTAATGAATTTCCATGTTTGGATGTGTTGGCAGTTGATATAGCTCCTGCCAGTTCAGATGTAAAGTGGTGTGATTTTTTGGAAGTAAATATAATAAATAAGAAACCTGATTTATCACAACATCCTATAAAGGAACTGCAGGACTGCAGTTTTCATATAGTTGTTTTCAGTTTGCTTTTGGAATACCTGCCAAGTCCAGAACAAAGATTAAACTGTTGCTTAAATGCATATAAAGTTCTACAACATGAAGGAATTTTGTTGATCATTACCCCAGATTCAAAACATGTTGGTTCAAATGCAAAAATAATGTTAACTTGGAGATTCATACTATCAGAAATAGGGTTTTCAAGGATAAAATATGAAAAACTCCCTTATTTACATTGTATGGCTTTCAGAAAAAGTATTAACATTAATATAGCAAAAAGGTGGGCTCAGCTGCAAGACAACGAAAAGTTTTATAAAAACATGTATTTATTAATTCACAAAAGACTTCACACTGGAGAAAAGCCATACTCATGCAGTGATTGTCAAAAAATGTTTGCAAGAAAAGAACATTTAGCTCTTCATAGGAGAGTTCATACTGGAGAGAAACCATATTCATGTAAAGCTTGTGGGAATAAAAGAGGAATTTGAACATTTACCAATTAAAGAATCAGGCGAATGTGTAGCTAATAGTACAAATTCAAAGAAAAAAAAAAGTAAAGCTAAATTACATTTTGTATGTGATATTTGTGGTAAAAAATTTACCAGAAGACCTAATTTGTTGATCCACAAAAGAATTCACACAGGAGAAAAGCCATATGCATGTAGTGTTTGTCAAAAAATGTTTGCAAGAAAAGAACATTTAGAGCATCATAAGAGGGTTCATACTGGAGAAAAACCTTATCCATGTAAGACTTGTGGGAAGTTATTTAAAAGAAAGTACCATTTGGATACTCATTTTAGAATTCACACTGGAGAAAGGCCTTATGTATGCACTATTTGTACTAGGGGCTTTACCCAGAAGCAAGGTTTAACTCACCATTTATTAATTCACACTGGTGAAAAGAACTTTTCCTGTGAAATTTGCAAAAAGGACTTCACCTTAAGAAATCACTTGACGTTGCATCTTCAAACTCATTCTAAAGAAAAACCATTTTCTTGTAACATATGTGGTAAGGGATTTATTAGGAGAGAAAGACTGAAGGAACATCTATTAGGTCATGGTGATGATAAGCCATTTTCTTGTGACATATGCGAAAAAAAGTTCTTAAAGAAAGAATATTTACAACTGCATCTTAGACTTCATGGTGAAAAAAAACCATTTGTTTGTAATGTTTGCCAAAAAGCATTTGTTAGAAGAAGTATATTGAATAATCACCTTCGTATCCATTTGATTGATAAGAAATTTGTATGTGAGATTTGCCAAAAAGAATTTATTCACAAACAGAATTTAGATTCCCATATGCACCTTCACTCTGAAAAAAGGCCATTTTCATGTGAAGTGTGTGGAAAGGGCTTTACTCGAAAGCATAATTTCGCTGCCCACTTACTCATTCACACAGGGGAAAGACCCCACACTTGTCCAGTTTGTCGAAAGCAATTTACAAGGAGTCACATTTTAAATTTCCATTTAAGAAAACATACAGGAGAAAGACCTTTTGTTTGTGACATTTGTAAAAAATCTTTTGCCCTAAAGCAAACATTAACAAGCCATTACAGGACACATTCTGGAGATAAACCTTTTTCTTGTCATGTATGCAAGAAAGGATACAGCAAAAAAGATTATTTAGAAAATCATGTAAAAAAAGTTCATAAAGAAGAGACTGATAATATTGTCATAAAAACAGAATGTAACACAGATTAAATAGTTCTTAAGGGATTTTTTTATGGATTGCAAAGCTATTTACTGAACCTAATGCTGAACTTAATAAAATTAGTAATTTTAGCGTTAAATTGAAATTAGTGCAATATGACAAAATATGCTGTGAAGGAGCATACTTTCTATACAGTAGAAAGAAAAGTATACCAGTAATTGCACAACAAAGTTTCCAATCAAGTTAGCTGATGAATACTGTAAGCATTACTTTTTTATAAGGGGAATTATTGAGACAATGATATAAAATAAGAATAGCAAGAAAACTTGCAACAAGTGTTGAAAGTCAACATTGAGAACATTATTTATGTGGTAGTTTCCTAAGGTGTAGTGGAAAAGCTTATAGGATGTTGAAAGTAAATTGTGTGAAGAAATGTTAAGTTTCTCAGAAAGCACTGTAAAATTGGATTTGGGTTGCTGCTACAATCCATTCAATAAGTGTTCTTGTTTAAGTGTGTTGGCAGTTGACATAGCTCCTACTAATTCTGATGTATAATAATGGTGTGTTTTCTAGAATTATATATAATAATTAAGAAACTCAGTTTAGCTTAACNATAAACGAGATCCAATGTTTAAGTGGAGAGTAGTTAAAATAGCTATATACTATTGGAGAAAGAAATTATTATTATTTAAATCAAAATTATGTATATAAATACTGTATATCATTAGTCAGATCTTTCTTGTTTTTTGATTATTATAATTTACAAATCACATTCCAGTCAATATGGAGGAGCTGCCTTTAAAAGTATAGGTTTTACATTTTCGTTACACCACTGAAATTTGCTTTATCACAAAAAATATATCCAACAAGAAAAATGTTCTATTTTACTTGTAAACAGTTGAACAATAAAATATGTTCTTACTTGCACACCAATACCAAGTTTTGGTCTAATCCCTTGGAAGTAAACGAGTTCTTGCACAAAAAAAAACAAGAGGCTTACAACCACAAGGGCAAATCACCCATATTGACTATTATGATCATTTAATTTGTATATTACAAACCTCCTATTA
>NW_020440209.1:0-6061 GCF_000699045.2 Agrilus planipennis | reverse complement strand
AAGGTAAAATACTGCCGAACAAGGGATTAATGTACTTACAACATGGATTTAATTTCCAACTTTTTAATTTTTTTTTCTTTTTGGTACATAAAATTACAAGTTAGTTATTAACCAATTTTCTTTTGCTTATAAAGAAATCGTCAATTGAACTTCACTGAAACACAGCTCATATTTGTAGAATTAAAAATTTAGTAGGTTTCAATACTTTTCTAAGTGAATATTTCTCTAAGAGAACGCAGTACGTTCAAAAAGAAATTCAAAAAGAAAGAAAATAGGTGCACACCTAACATAATAAATAATACACAAGGTTTGCAATGAACGCCTCATAGATAAAAAAGGATAAACAATCCAGTTTTTATAACATTGTTTCCTTTGTAAACTCTGCCTTTTTTCCTAATTGACCTTTCTTTATGTGAAAATGATGGACCTTTTTAATTTTAACGAAAATAATACATACCTACAATAAACTTCATACTTCAGATAAAGCCGCCGACATGAAATTTCAGTAAACCAATGAAACATAATAAGTAGGCATCTACATTTACTAATGATTTCATCAAATTTAATGTAATTCACAAAGAAACCGTCAAAGTTCGTTAACCAACAGAGAATATAAAAAGGAATTCCGCGTTTCAGCATAGTACTGTCAATATCTCTAATTTTCGAAAGCCGAGTGTGCTTAAAAAATCCCTGAGATAATAGGGCTTCTACAATGACAAAGATCGGCCGGGCTTTTATTTGTAATTCAATATTTTTCATTCCCTTTGAAGATGTAGTTGGAAAATAAATTGAATAGGGCAGAACAGTGACAATAAAAACCAAAATTTATTCGTGAAGAATGATTTAGTGTATATTTGTTTTGTATATGCTGGTTACTGTTGGATATGATCTGATATCTGGCGAAAGGAGTGAAGCTAAACGACAACGGATTATGTCTTCTAGTGATAAGCAAAATTGGTTTTGGTATCGCAGTCTTGGTATTGGTCTTGCAAAAATGCTAGACTGTTTTTATACTAACAATACTAACACCGAACGAATAAGACCAAGACTAAAAGACTAAGATCGAACGAACAACAGCAATAATAATTAAACCATGACCGAATATGCTAGACCAAGACCAAATATAAAAAAAAGAAACCTTACCACTGTTTGAAAAAGGGATTTGCGAGAATGTCCTCGGAGTAAGTGTTCCTTGTTTCTATGTCTGGCTAACGTATAGGTGGAAATATAGAGACAAACTATTTTTTTTTGGTATTCCTTACTTTCTATACATCGAAGACGCGATCAATATCATTAAAGACAAAAGATTAGTATGCTTAGATTTGCAGATGACATAGCAGTATTAGCATCTAGCAAAAGAAAGGTTAGAGATAGCTTTAAATAAAATGGAAGCGGTATTGACAAGACAATACTGTATGAAAATAAATAAAAGTAAAACAAAAATACTGGTATGCAAGGGAAGAAAAAGGAGGGAAAGAGCGAATATAAAGATAGGGGACAAAAAATTAGAAGAGTGACTGATTTTAAGTATCTAGAAAGTCAGATAAGTCAGGACGGAAGGAGGATATAAAGCAGAGGATAGCGCAGAGTTGAGTAACCTTTAATAAAAAGAAATCACTTCTGTGCTCGCGAACGGTTAATTTAGAAATTTAAAAAAGTTGTTAAAGGTGTATGTTTAGAGCGCGGCGCTGTACGGGTGTGAAACATGAAGAGTGAAGGCGGCGGAAAAGAAAAGGTTAGAAGCGTTTGAAATGTGGTGTTAAAAGCGAATGATGAGGGTACCGTGGATAGAGAAGGTTAGAAATGAAGAGGTATTAGAAAGAATAGGAGAATAGTGAAAGACATATTAGAGGCAGAAACGGGAGTTAGGAGGGGTAGAGGTAGACCTAGATTAGATTACTGTTCGCAAATAGTTAAGGATGTGGGTTGTTCTAGTTGTAGGGAAATGCGAAGATTAGCTCAGGATAGGAAAGGGTGGAAGTACGTGTCCAACCAGTCTTAGGACTGACGACCTTATGATGATAACTATAAAAAGTATAACAGAATTGCAAGATATTTACCAGTTTTAATAAAAATGAACATCATATACAGGATATTTCATTGAATGGCAGTAAACCAACTTAATTATGCAACACTCTCTATAGTGTATATCTATAAGTAATTTTAGTTTGCAGTTCTCGTCAGCCCCTATTAAACTTGTTACCAGAAATGATCATAACCGAGCTAGGTATGTACTGTATTGTATTTATTACTTTTCATACACTCTACTATTCAATCGGGTAACTTACCAAATACCTAATGCAGTTATTATAAAATAGCAAAAGCTACAACTAAACTTATTCGTGACAAAGCTTGACCAATCATTCTAAGCGGTTCATATTTTCTGCTTTTGTTGAACCGTATACCTACATAGGTACATACGTTAACAATGTTTACGTAACTACTTGCCTGATTTACGTCCCGAGAGAATAAATAAACTTAAAAGCTACTCCCTTCTGAACTGTATATTTGATCACTGAAATTATTTACCTCGCTTTTATCGGCTGTACCATCCGTTAACCCTTTTAAACTTCGTTTGGACAATGAGTGATAAAATTATATTTAGAGCTCTCCATTCGCCAAATTGGTAAAGTATGTACCTATTCTTCGAAGGATATCGACGCGATGGCTTTCAAATAAATCGTATAACGTAAATTACCTACACTTGTTCGATATTTCAACTAACTCGTTTGTTCGTTGTTCGATATCTCTCCTTCGAGTACATACCTATATAAATTTCGTGGTTGAGCCCGACACTTTCGGTCATTAATTTCGCACTTGAATCAGATGCACACCACCATACAATCTTCATCATCTTTTCCCGTGCCGTTTGGGCTTTAAAAAGTGCTTTAGGACTTACCAAAATGACCTTATTAGGAGATAGAAAAACATAGTATGTATGTTCATCATCACAAGGTCGTCAGTCCTAATAGGTACTGGTTGGATACGCACTTCCACTCTTTCCTATCTAATCTTCACATTTCTCTAAAACTAGAACAACCGACATCTTTAACTATTTGCGAACAGTAATCTAATCTAGGTCTACCTCTACTCTTCCTAACTCCCGGTTCTGCCTCTAATATGTCTCTGGCTAGACCTTCATGCGTCAGAAGGTGTCCTTCTAACCTATCTCACCCATTTCTTACTGAATTCCATAGAGTCCTCTGTTCTCTTACTCTTTCTAATACCTCTTCATTTCTAACCTTCTCTGTCCACGGTATCCTCATCATTCTCCTTCTAAACTTTTCTTTTCCGCCGCGCCTACTGTCTACCCGTACAATGCCGTGCTCCAAACATATACCTTTAACAACCTTCTTCGAATTTCCAAATTAACCGTTTGCAAGCATAGAAATGACTTCTTTTTATTGGTGGCAACTCGACCCTGCGCTATCCTCTGCTATATATCCCTACTACTCCTTCCGTCCTGAATTATCTAACTTACTTCTTCTAATTTTTCGTCTCTCATCTTTATATTCGCTCTTTCTTACTTTGCATACCAGTATTTTTGTTTTACTTTTTATTTATTTATTATGTAGATATGTTAGCGCACGTCATTGAAGAACAATTTTTTAGGCTGTCGGAGACTTCACTTGTGTGGCGAGTATTGTTTTCATTTATGGCGACAGCGATATTGAAACATATTATTTATAATTACGTGTAGAATTTAGTCTATGTTCTATTTAAAAGTTGTTTAGGTCCTAGTTAACATGTAACAATTTATTAGGGTCCAAGGGTAAAATGGCATGTTTCAGGTCGAGGAAATCTTGGAGTTCACCGAACGTAGACACCCGCTGTTTTGTTACGAATGTTATACTCTATGAGGATATAGAATTTTTTGAAGAAAAGAAAGAAAATTTTTTAATGTGTTTATTTTCCTATTAAAAATGGATAATCAACAAATAAATGTTAACGATTACGAAATAAATGTGATTCCGACATACCTATGAATTTAAATAATTGTAAAGAAGATTTTTTGTGTATGTAATATCACGCTTCTAATGGAGTAAATGATGCGAAAAACATTTCCAAAAAGAAAAATACCGTTGTAGCGATAAATGGAGGAAATTTAAAAGAGAGATGGTTTGAATGAAATCAACAAGAAACCTAAACATAAAGTGTCAATTAGCTGCAGTTTTTATCGCAGTACACATTACATCGCCACGGACAGGGCCGGCTTCAAATTTCCTTCTCAGAAAGATAAGCAAATCACTCGCTCAGTATTTTACTTCATTTACATCATTAATAATAAGTAATTATTTTATTAGCGTCACCGAAAACTTTTCGTAATCGTTTACTAATAAATATTACATCTTTTTGATAAATGGGGAACCAAATTGATTTTACTTAATTATATCTTTTATTTCAGGTAAGCAACAAAAGAGCATCATATAAATCTAGAATTCAAGGTAAGAAACAGTTGAATTCAATCTTCAGACTAGGATAGATCCTAAATGTGAATATTTCCGATTGAAATTTTGACAATCATAATCAATTAGCGATTAGGGTACTCTTTAGAATAAGCTAATGATGGTTCAGCTGTCAGAAATTTACTAATACCTGTACATTTTACATTTTGAATAAAACATTTTGATATTTGTACAGTTGGTTTATGATGGTATTTAATAAAGAGAAAAAAAGCCAGATAGACACACGAAGTCGTAACGTCTAATAATATAAGCATCCATGTGGAAACTGCGTTAAATTCTCCTTCCATTGTTTACATTCAACTATTTATCAATTGCCTACATATCAAAGTATTATTTTGACCGATTTGGTATCATTTAGGCATTTGTACGATACAATTAGAAACCGATGAGTTCTTTGAATTTGAGGTCGCCCTTTACATTAGTAGAACATAAATAACTGTAAGTCAACGTTTGAACCTATTCTCTTAGATGTTTATACAATTCTCGTTTAAAATTTTTGTTTCTTAATTTTTCCGATATCAATGTATGTTTTTCCATTCAACAAATTGGGTTTGGTCACTAGCTAATCGGAATTACCTGCGGTATACCAAAGGCAACAATATCCCTGGACAAAAATTTTCAGTCTTTCTCCAGTCTCTCAGAGTCTTTCAGCGTCTCTGAGAGCGTCTCTCACAGTTTCTCAGTTATTGCCTAGGTGTTTTTATGGAACTCTCACAGTCTCTGTATGAGAGACGATAAAATTGGTAATTCAGAGATTCGAGTCTCTCACAGAGAGACTGAATGAATAAAACTGAAAAATTGAGAGACTCGAGTCTCTTGTAGAAAAACTGGGATCTCTGAAATATGTTGAACTTAGAAAATTTTAACCATGTCTATCGAGACACCACTTATTGAGAGATTCGAATCTCTCGTTATGAGATTCGAGTCTCTCGTTCAGAGACTGGATACGAAATGAGGATCTCTCTTTGAGCAACTCGAGTCTCTCGTTCAGAGGCGCTATGTTTTAACAGTTTTTTTGACAGTCTCACGACAGTCTCTCTCAGCGACACCAGAGAGACTCGATGAGAGACGGAGACTCGAGTCTCGCTTTCAGAAACTCTGAGAGACTGAACATTTTTATCTCGAGATGCTAAACCGTGATTCAAGAACATCATCATTGTATCAATTTCTATATTGTCACCAAACTGTGGGATTATCAGGTGATGTGTGTCAATGAATAAGCTGACGATTAAAACCCCTAATAAAAGTATGAAACTAAATCACATTTTCTTAGCTAAAAATCACTAATCTTTTGACGTGTTTAGCGTGTTTGAACTACCAATTATTTGCTTTACCGTTGACATACATATACAGTTAAGGTAAAGAAAATGCATAATTTAGTGAATGTGTGGAGTATATTTTTTCAACTACGTCTATCTGAATACTGTCCTAAACTAACGGAACTCTAAAACTCCCTCTTTAATCTTCTTCCCCTATTTTGTATTCAATTCTTTAATGTATTTGTATAACTGTGACCACGTAGTTTTTAATTATTTATTTATTTATTTATTTATTTATTTATTATTTTAATTGTTTTTTCTTATGTCTCATATCTT
>NW_020440208.1:3902-7548 GCF_000699045.2 Agrilus planipennis | reverse complement strand
AGTCTTAGGACTGATGACCTTATGATGATGATGATGAAGCATAGAAGTGACTACTATTACTCCTTCAGTCCTGACTTATCTGACTTCCTAGATATCTAAAATCAACCACTTCTTCTATGTCAATGACATAACAGCCAAAATACGTATTGATATCATAAACACAAATTTATGGAACACACCAAGAGTTTTATTGTCTTAGTTATATACTTTTATCTAAGGATTTTATTATGCGTAACAGGTTCGGCGCAGCCTGGAGCGTGCAGGCGTGTCCTAGCGCGTCCTTTAGCTTATTTTCACGTCGGCGGGCGCGGAGATTGCCATTTCACACTCCGTGTAACGGGATCGGCCCGGCCTGGAGCCTGAAAGAACGGCCTGGAGCGTAAAGGAACGTCCTGGCGCGTTCTTTCTCGAGCATCGTCAGTAAATATTATAAACAAATAAATCCAATTACATCAGGACTATATGTTCCGGTCGTAGTACAGGACGCGTAGGTATATACGTCCAATTCAAGTCTTCATGAGTTCTTTAACATCTTTACCCGGTAATATTTGCTTAAGTTAATTGTATTTATTGAAAGAAATCAACTCTAATTAAAGAAAATAATTTATTGGGTAATTGCTGCTACAGGAATATATAATATTTATAAAATATGAGAGTGTAAAGCTTATATTACATATGTTGTTAGGTATGACACGTCAACCAAAGTATTTGCTTTCCAGCAATCAGTATGTAATTACCAAAACCGACTCAGACACAAAAATATTCCCTTTCTAGTAATTAACACAATGTCACCATCATCAGTGACAAAGACATTTTGCATGGCCATTAGAAAGTTAGAAAAACGCCCTTTTTGCCAAAAGGGATAAAAAGACCCAAAACCTAGAAAATATGTTAGTTGACTTTAAGCTCATGACAAAATAAAGTTCTTGTTAAGTTCAATTCTGTTTTTCTTCGCGTTCTAATTAAGTGATAATACTGAGGTATTATTATTAGAATCGCGCACCTTGCATTAATACGAAATCGCATAAGACTTTCTTGGTGAATAAAGTTTATTCGTTAGTTCTCTGTGTTTTGCATTAATTGTTGGTGAAAATACTCTGCTTCCGGAGTTATCCAACAGAGGAAGGAAGATCTACGACGGACAAGTTTATTTTCGAACCATAGACGAGTTCCGCCGTAACAATGTATACAATTCCATACAATATTTCATTTCCACTTTATTGTATACAATATAAAAAAAATTAAGTAATTATAGACAGAAGCAGTGCTTTCGATACCAATAAATGATACCCACAAAAGGTCGTTGTGCGTAGTTAATGCATAAACAAAAAATCAGCGTTGAGCTTTTTTTCTTTTAGACTTTACAGGTCCTTTGACTACCAGCAGTCCCAGGCCTTTTCATAGTACCAGTCCGCCCCTGTTACTTTAAAGTTCCCTATTACCTCCTACAAGGTTGCTACTTATTTCAGGAACACCCGGTATATATTGTTTTCTGAAATAAATATCTACAAACAGGCTGGTTCCGACAAATAACTCGATACCATGAATTTGGTAATTGAAAACCTCAACCAAAAACTACAAATAATTTATGAAGTCCGTTAAAAGAACAAACTTTTCATATATGCACAGGACAGAGTTCTAACATTTGATTACGTGGGCTACGTATACTACATATTTATTCAGAGACACGTTAGTCAAAAGCAGCCTTAACTGATTTAAGTCAAATAAATATAATTTATTAAATATATTGCTGTTATTTCATCATGAATTGGATATGCCAGGGTTGATTGAACTCGCTATGAGATATTTTGAGTCTGGCCTTGCCACTACCTCAGTTTTCTACTAGATACTTCAAGATATTTACCGATAATTATTGAGCAGTAAGTACAACTGTACTTATTAATTAATTAATAGTAATGACGAAAAATATACACAGAAAAGGAGACTGTAGCATGGAAATAATAAAATGACCAAAAGGACATAATATGGATTAGCGAAACACATATCAGCAGTTTATTAAATTGTTGTGTAGTTGTTGTGGCTATTTTAACTAAAAAAATTGTTATTACAGTAAATGCAACAAGCTCTAATGTTGCTGTAAGCAGTTGCTTTATTAAACAACTTTAGTGAGATATTCATTTGTGAAACCTAAATTCCTTAAAATCTCATGTGAATTTTGGATTTTATTAGTCAAGAAGAATCAAGAATTACTACTACTAAGCGGTATCTACTTAATAAGGTAAATAAAAAGTTACTGTACCGGTATGCTCATTTTTATGGAATTACCTACCTAATAACACGTTGTACGGGTGCGAAACATGGACGGTGAGACAAGCGAACAAAAAGTAGGGAAATAGCGAATATAAAGATAGGAAACGAAAAGTAAGAAGAAGTGGCTGACTTTAGGTACCTAGATAACCAACCAGATAAGCCAGGACGGAAGAAATAGTAGGGATATAATAAAGTGGAGAACAGCGCAGGGTCGAGTCGCATTCATTAAAAAAAGTCACTTCAATGCTCGCCAACGATTAATTTAGAAATTCTAAAAAGATTGAAAAGGTGTTATGTTTGGAGCGCGGTGCTATACAGATGCGAAACATAGACGGTGGGCGCTGCAGAAAAGTAAAGATTAGAACCGTTCGAAATGTGGTGTTACAGTGGCTAGAGAAGGTTAGAGGAAGTATTAGAAACAATAGGAGAACAGATAATTGCATGGAAGTCAATAAGAAATAGGCGACATAGATTTCGTAGGACACCTTCTCAGGCATGAAGGATTAATTAGGAACATATTAGTGGCAGAAACGGTTAATTAGGAGGAGTAGAGGTAGAACTAGATTAGATTACTGTTCGCAAATAGTTAAGGATATAGGTTGTTCTAGTTTTAGGGAAATGCGAAGATTAGCTCAGGATAGGAAAGAGTGGAGGTACGTGTCCAACCAGTCTTAGGACTGACGATCTTATGATGATGATGATAACGGAATACTTACTACAAATAAAATTAACGAAAATATTAAATCAATAAATTAAATATTGTGAAAACTGTAGAAATCAATGCAAAATAATCCACTTTTAGCCCAGCATGTGTTTTTAAGGGTGTCTTGGTTTTGTTAGGCTTATCCGGATCTTTTTAAGCCTGTCGTAATTACACAGTTTGTCTAGCGCCGTGGATTATTTCTCATTGGATTACATTACCCTGAAGTTATCCGATTTCTTAAATTTTCCTCTTTCTCTACTAGAGTAGCCTAAACCAATGACTTTAGATGGCCCTATCGTATTAAGAACAAACTTGAAAAGCTAAGAACACCTTAAATCGAAAATTATTGACAATTAACAAAATTTTATAATAATAATTCTTAATTTTTGGGGATTAATAAATGCAGTAGTTGAATTCATTATAATTTACTTAAGCAGTGTATACACCTAGGTAGCCAATAAACTATGTAGGCATGTAAGTATCTATATGGTCGCCAGCCAGCCTTTCTTATTCTCCTTGTTATCTCCGTCTCTATATTATTCCATACTTCATGGCCACCATTTTCTGCTTCATTATCATAAGGTCGTCAGTCCTAAGACTGGTTGGACACGTACCTCCACTCTTTCCTATCCTGAGCTAATTTTCGCATTTCCCTAAAACTAGAACAGCCCA
>NW_020440208.1:0-1861 GCF_000699045.2 Agrilus planipennis | reverse complement strand
TGCCTCGTTAAAATTTAAGAATATGCTTTATTTAAAAGCATATTTAGCCAAAAATAATAACAAGTGAATTAACTTAACGTTCTACACACCTATAAAACTTTTGCTTTGTTTTCTATTGTTAATTTATATACATTTTTGTTTTAACAAATTGCTAAACATTTTCGTCTACTACTGTACAGTTCTAGCCGATCTCCTAAGACAGCCCATCGAGAGCTCTGCTCGTTCAAGCTTGTTCCAACTATTTCTGTCTTGCTCACGCCTAGTGTGTATTCTTTCTATCTTCGTGCAGTTTTCTTCAGGGTTACAATTCTAACAAATTGAAATAGACTGTATATATATGTATGTAGGTGTATGGATTTGAAAGAAAAACCGTCGTGTCGACCGTATGTCGAATATTTTTTATTTATTTTCAACCGACTCAGGCGAAACCCATTTATCAAGCTTTATTGGTCTTGGAGTTGCTGCCCGAAATTTGAAATCTGTCGTTTCACTTGCTTCCATGTACGGTACGTTTTCTAATCTATTTCTTGATCAGATTTTTCTGACAGTCCCTTTAGAACTACTTTCCTCTATAACAACTGATCAAATTTAATCATAAAGGAAACTGTGACAAATCGTGGAAGTTATCCGATAAGACGAAATGGAGACGTGGCCAAATCCATTGTAATTTTCTGTGAAATACATTCAACTACGAGGAGGGCGCCTTAAAATACGTGACCACAGAAACCGGTGGAGTGTATGTCCCGTGAAATGCACCCGTGCCATTAAAAAATGAAAAAATAAGAAAGAGGGTTGTGCTAAATTGTGCTAGTTTTAGGTAACGGACAAGATTAAAATTATTTTAGCTTGAGTGGCTGGGCAGTTATAAAACATCCCCAGTAGCACAACAATATTGGTAAAATATTATATTTACATATTGGTTCAATGATGCGCAAACGTCAGATTTTTTTTATTAGCCCAATGTAGATTTTTAATATTAACCCAATATTGAAATTATTGTTCCAATGTTAGGAAATAATAAGTGTGCAATATTTATTTTAAAAATACAGCCAATATTTGTTTTCCAGATTGGTTCAATGTATATTTTATATATAGTCACAATATACCTGTCATGTATACATAGGCACAATATCTAATATTATGTATTAATAAGTAGCTTAAAAGAAATAATTACTTTTTTAATGTTTCAAAAAGTTTTAATTAAACCCACATTTATTTAGGCATATTATGCCTTTATCAAAGAGTACAGATAATAAGTACCTATTAATATTCATTATTTGTACTCTTGAGAAAGGCTTAATATGCCGAAGTAAATTGTAAAGTCTAATTTAAGCTCTTTGAAACATTAAAAAAGCAATTATCTCTTCAATATTGCTGGTTCCGATTTGTTACTTAATTATCAAATAGACTAGTTGAGTCCTTTCAAATTTTGGACTGTGGGGGCGTTGTCGAGGCGCGTAGCTCTTCATTCATGCCGTTTTGAGAAATCATTGCCAAAATAATATTTTTTATTAGCAGTCAGTATATGGGGTTTGTAGATTTAAAAAAGGCTTTTGACAATTTTAAATGGGACAAGATATTAAATATACTTAAAAATCTAGGGATGAGTTACACAGATAAAAGAGCGATACTTATTTTGTATAAAGAGCAAGAGGCAGTTATTGACCTATATCTGACAGGGACGCACACTGTCACCGCCACTTTTTAATCTACACATCGAAGACGCGATCAACATCATTAAAGACAGTACAACTGCAGGGATAGATAGGGGCAAAAGATTAGTATGCTTAGATTTGCAGATGATATAGCAGTATTAACATCTAGCAAGGAGTTAGAGATAGCTTTAAATAAAATGGAAGCG
>NW_020440207.1:4295-6065 GCF_000699045.2 Agrilus planipennis | reverse complement strand
AGTGGTTTAATTAATCACTTTCTTTGTGTTAAAAATTATTTGAAAAATTGAATTTAAAGGAATTATTTGTAAGTAGGTATGCAACACATCGTACAATTTATATAAAAGCCTCTTTTTTATTTTCGAATAAATTAATTTCCCTCTTATTAAACTAGCTGAAAGTATCAAAATGCATTAATATTGTTAGAAAGTATTATTTTTACTTATCTTTACACCTTCAGCTTTGTAAAGATATTTTGCATTTATTTATATTGTAGCAATAGTTAAAGATAATCGCGTTTTTGTTAAGTTTAAATTTCATTTTGTTGCAAGGTTATACGAACAAAATCAGTATTTATGTTGAACGTCTATTCATGTAATATAATTCGAAATTGCCGAAGGCAATTTAACCAAGGTTACTAATTCTTTTATCGATCGTTTGAAATTCTTAATTACCTAATAATTAATGCAATTTGGAAAGGGTCAAAGTCGATGTTAGACAAAAGAAAATTCAAAAATACACTTGACTGCTAGGCAACTGCCGAGTACTCCTGTATATGAAGTTGCCTAACTCTCACATTTTTTGAAGATTAAAACTATACTTATTAAATTAGAAAATATTTCCTAATAATAAACAATAAACTCTTAAATCTTATAAAATCTTAATAAATAAAAGAAGCAAATTCAATAAAAGAGAATCTTTCAATTTTGTCTATTGTCTTCATTGTTTTCGCAGTTTCAAATTTTGAATTTGTTCAATTAGTTTTTGAAAAGTTGGAAAAGTAAATAAATAATTAACGTTGGACGTCTATTCATGTAATATAATTTCAAATTTTGATGGCAATTTAACCAAGGTTACTAATTCTTTTATCGATCGTTTGTAATTCTTAATTACCTATTAATTAATGCAATTTGGAAGGGGTCGAATGGATATTAGACAAAAGAAAATTCAAAAATGCAGTTGACTGCTAGGCAACTGCAAAGTACTTCTGTATATGAAGTTGCCTAACTCTCAAATTTTTTGAAGATTAAAACTACACTTATTAAATTAGAAAATAGTTCCTAATAATAAACAACAGACCCTTAAATCTTATAAAATCTTAATAAATAAAAGAAGCAAATTCAATAAAAGAAAATCTTTCAATTTTGGCAATTGTCTAAATTGTTTTCGCAGTTTCAAAATTTGAATTTGTGCAATTAGTTTTTGAAAAGTTGGAAAAGTAAATAAATAATTAACGTTGGACGTCTATTCATGTAATATAATTTCAAATTTTGATGGCAATTTAACCAAGGTTACTAATTCTTTTATCGATCGTTTGTAATTCTTAATTACCTATTAATTAATGCAATTTGGAAGGGGTCGAATGGATATTAGACAAAAGAAAATTCAAAAATGCAGTTGACTGCTAGGCAACTGCAAAGTACTTCTGTATATGAAGTTGCCTAACTCTCAAATTTTTTGAAGATTAAAACTACACTTATTAAATTAGAAAATAGTTCCTAATAATAAACAACAGACCCTTAAATCTTATAAAATCTTAATAAATAAAAGAAGCAAATTCAATAAAAGAAAATCTTTCAATTTTGGCAATTGTCTAAATTGTTTTCGCAGTTTCAAAATTTGAATTTGTGCAATTAGTTTTTGAAAAGTTGGAAAAGTAAATAAATAATTAACGTTGGACGTCTATTCATGTAATATAATTTCAAATTTTGATGGCAATTTAACCAAGGTTACTAATTCTTTTATCGATCGTTTGTAATTCTTAATTACCTATTAATTAATGCAATTTG
>NW_020440207.1:0-1685 GCF_000699045.2 Agrilus planipennis | reverse complement strand
CTTATCTTTAAAGTGTATTAATGGTCTGTGTTATACCTTAAAATAATTACAATTTTTGTATGGAGTTTCATGTATATACAAAAAATAAAAAAATATGTTACTTATTGATAATATTCTTATCAGAATTAGTGAAAACGCTGCAGGTTTATATTATTAATAATAATATAAATTTATCGAATCAAATTTCAATTGATGGTACAAAAGAATTTTCTTTTTCATTCGTATTTTCAAAAATATCTAAATCTTTTCCAAAATAATTTAGCCGCACTTACTATCTCCATTCGTAGTTACTCATTAACAGAGATGAAGATTCGATTTTCCAAACCATACAAAATAATGATTTAGTTGAGAGATAGATAACAATAAAGCGAATGGAAAATTGGTGCAGAGCGATTTGAGATCGATTTTGACCCACATACTCAAATGGAAATTACCTTTGTTTCAGTTATCCGGAAAACTTTTTACGGAAAACTTGCAGCATCAGCAAGGAATCACTACATCTTGCAATATAAGTACGGAAAATAGCAAGATTTTGCCACCCCACACCCCCAGACGATCCGCCGTTACTGCGGTGTCGCAAATTTCCGAAATGGTGGCATTTTGTCGTGCGCATAATTCAACCCTCTGCGCATAGAAGGTAACAAAAAAATTCAAACAACTGCCCAAGTATGAATACTGCAGTATTGATTGTATATACAGTGTGAAATCCAAACAGATTTCCCAAAATAAAGTTCGCGAAACTTATTATTTTGTATATTACGTGACACATTTACGACAGGATCGTAACCAGACTGCGTCATCAGGACACAAGTTCAAAAAAAGACTGGAAGCCGCATTTATCTACACCTATGTCTACGTATTTCGCAAAACTTTCCTTTAATTTTATTTATGGTTTACTTATTTTAATAGCTAATACTTCCTTAGGGTCGTTGTTGGCGATTAATTATATAAATTATCGTTTCAATGTTGAATAGAAGATATTTACAAATATAAAACAATTTTATTGAAACTTTTGGTGGAGGCGCCGGGACAATTAAAAACAAAGACAGTAACTGAGCTGAAATTCTGATTTCATTGAAGTAAATTGATGAATTTTCATCTTTAAGTTAAAGTTTTTCCATTTAGACGCAGTTAGAGATCCTAATTTCTATTTTTCTTTTTACAACAAATTAAACCGCAATTTGCAATGTAATATATAGACAACCCAACATACAAAAAATATATAGACAACCCAACATACAGCAAATATTTCAACCCTAATAATACACTTTAAAGATAAGCACTCGCAAAAATAACCTGCCAAAAATGTATTTTAGTTGTAAATTATTAGTGTTTTCTTAATATTTATTGTAAACTATTGTTTTAATGCCGAAAATAAGGCGTTTACGAAGATACAGAAACGTTATCTTTTTGTAATTATTTATAGAAATTCCATTAATACCAACGTACCGAAACAAAAAGTACGCGATAAAAGGCCAAAACCTTGAAGTTGAGGATTTGTGCAGATTTGTGCGTCATTTCATTTTTGACGCTCAGGGAGGAAGGTATAGGTTATAAACACTTAAGACCTTCGTTTGCCCCTTATAGAATATCTAAATATTTTACAAATAATTATAAAGCCTCAGTAATGAACATGGATAGTAATTATGTTCAAATCAAAGATATGCGTCCGGGTTTAAAAAATA
>NW_020440206.1:4159-6074 GCF_000699045.2 Agrilus planipennis | reverse complement strand
ACAAGTTTTTCTTCGGCGGCGCTTTTCAAAATTAAATCCGTAAACATCGTGCAAACTCCAAGGAATAAAAGTTGAATAGGTTCCTTAAGTGTTGTGTAAATTAAAAGAAAGCAACAGAAAAAAAAATAAATACATAAAAGGAAAACGGAAAATGGAAATGCAATTACAACTTCAGGTAATGAACATAAAAGCTCTGAAACGGTTTTGTGATTTCCTAGTAAAAGGGCTTTAAAACAAACAACAACAAAATTATTAGTTTTCTCCTGAATCCTTTGGCCTGATATTCGTTTTTTTTTTTCAATTTCCTTGACAAACGAAGTTTCTTTTATTCTTATCTATAAAACTATGCAACTGCATAGAATATATGTGCAAATAATGGTTGGAGTATCTAAAATTCATAAAAAATCGTGTACCTACAGGACCTTAATAAATTTTAATATTTTCTTGTACATTTGGCTTTTATGTTGGTAGCATCTATCAATTTTTGTAGGTAATGTCACTGTCAGATTGACTCTAAGGGAATATGTCGATGAATCAATGGAATGGATTATTTCGAAAGTACTCTTCTGAAATAATCCCTTGATTGATCGACATTTTCGGATATAAGGAGAGCAAAATGTGAAAGAGTATTTTTTTGAAGTAAATCGAAGAATCCCTAAATAACTCATTTCTGACTTGGAAAAAATGACAAGAGGAAACCTTTTCAATTTTAAATCGTCAGCGCCGAAAAATGCCCGCGCGATTGGTTACGATTGGCAGGTAGCTAGACAGTTATATGTACGATTTCGTTTTCTGTTTATCTTTTTTTGTGTATAGGATCGCACTTTATCTTGAACTCCGTTACCTTTGTATGGCTTAGTTTTTCCCTAGGCAATAAAAAGATTGCCGAAACAAATTGCCGAACATTAAGATTCGTCGCGCCCTGAAGAATTTTGTTCTTTTTCCGTGTTTTAGATTTCATTCACTCCCTCTCTAGCGTTCTTTAAAAAGAAAAATTTGATACGCTCCTTTCCTGTCACAAGTTTATCTTAACAATTTATGCCGTCGAACGTACTCTACAGATTTGCCCAACGAGATCGCTGGTTTATTAAAATAATGTGGTCTAGACATTTTTCCTATAGAATTTTTTCATTTTTTCTCAAATTGTTCAAACATAATCTGAAATTCTTCCTTGTTTAATCAAAGCAATATTGGGATTGAAGTAATTTTAGAATAGGATGCCGAGGGGTTCAATTAATTTTGTACTTTATTTGAAGAAAAGCACGAACATTCTAAAAAAACTTAATAAGAATGAACTACTCAGCATCTGGACCACTCACAAGACAATAAAATTTAATTTATTCCGTAGGTTATAATCCTCGAGCATTTCACGAAATCATCCTTATCTCATGTTTCTTAGATTTTCTTTCTTGTTAAGAATAAATTTAATATTGTTGGGATATTGTTAAATATTTTAGTTAATCCTATTTTGTAGTAGCACAATATATATTCAATGAAAAATATTTTTATAAAAAGAAGAGTTAGAATTTGTAACGGACAAATGGAATCCAGCACTTTCTTTTTACCAGTTATGTACTTAAATCTTACATGAACTTGCAATAGTTTAAAAATATGCACAGAAAATTAAAATTATGACGCTATCGCATAAACAATAACTTTCTCATTATATACTGTTAGGTGCTCTTTTATCATAGATTTTTCATTTAATTTTCAATTCCGTAGCATTCTTTGTCCTACAACTCATAAACACGCTCTTTCCAAACTTTTTTTATTGCTTCTATGATGAACTCCATCATATCTCCACTATCGATTAAATTATTTTTTATGAATAATGAAAATGTTAGAGAAATAATTAGTCTTTTCGACCTACTTTGTAATAAAATGACATTGTTTTATATTTTGCGCAGTGTAATAC
>NW_020440206.1:0-3330 GCF_000699045.2 Agrilus planipennis | reverse complement strand
TGAGTATTCAGTTTCTTTTCAAAGCGAACTTTAGAAATTGCTTGTTCGCCGCTCGGCCAGGATTTACCTGACAGGGGCTATTTCTTTTCTTTTTTTTTTTTCGTGGGAAGAGAGCGTTAGAAGTTGTTTGTACAGAGCGCCACATACTCTAAATTTTTTTAATTCCCAACAGCAATCCTATATTTAGATTCTACACCTCAATTTTGGAACAATCGATTGTTACAGAAACAGAAGTTACGAGAATAATTCTTTTAATGAATGGAAAAAAGAGAAATTTACTAGAGAACTCCTCCTTTTAACTTCAGAGCCTTATTCTTCAGTTATACTCGCTTGAATCGCCGCAACGTCTCTAAAACGTTCTTCCTTCATTGCGACTTTAAATGAAGTAAATAATGAAGAATCCAACAGAGCCAGATCTGGCGAGTAGGGTAGGTGATTAATAGTGGCGATATAACTTTTTACCAAAAATTGTGTGACGTGGATCGAGGAAGGGGCCGGCGTATTGCAGTCAGCTACAATTACGGTCTTACCCTTAGAATCTGCTTCGAAGGTCGATTCAAAATACCTTCGTGGAATTCCACGTCTATCAAAATGTTTAACATGCTTGTCTACCGTAAAAAAAACAAAGCTATAACACCTTATGATATAAAAAAGTTATTTATAGTATCTTTGTATTGGGAAACTAATCCATCAATCAATCAAGTACGCTTCTTAATATATTGAAGGTAGTAACCGCGAAATTAAACTGTGTATTTCGATTTCGTACTGGACCACTTTATATTACGATCGAATTCCGCAATTTAATTAAGTTTTTTCTGTATTAACACCTTTTCTTTATGTTTGTTCGATGGGTGGATCTCAAAATGTCACAGAGTAACGAGGCTATTCGACGAATATGTAATGTATGTAATAAGCACTTTTCACTATGTGCCACTATGTGTTATTACTCACTACCAGCGAGACAAGCAACATGAGAAACAAACAAAAAAACACGATATGGAATGTAGAGCTTTTGGCGGTATCGTGTCACGAATATTATCGATGATGGATTCCTTTTTTCGTCTAACAAAAGAAGACCACTCAAATTGAATCGATTACCTCATCACAAGGAAATATTTGTGTTTCCATTATGTCCAAAGGTACACATATCGATTACGATTTTTATGAGGAATAAAGAAAAGTATATACACAAGGACCACATTGAAACAAAAGATGGACATTATTTTCTTATGATATATATTCTCTATCGATTATTTCTCTTTGTTACGTATTGCAGTAACGGTTTCAGTGGTAGGAATTAAATATTTCGTATGTTTCATTATTATTAGCAAGGAGAAGTTAGAGATAGCTTTAAATAAAATGGAAGCTATCCTCATAGCGCAGGGTCGAGTCGCCTTGAATAATAAGTCACTTCTACTTCTAGAAATTCGAAAAAGATTGTTAAAGGTGCGAAACATGGACGGCGAATGTGGCGGAAAAGAAAAGATTAGAAGCGTTCGAAATGTAGTGTTATAGGCGAATGATGAGGATACCGTGGATAGAGAAGGTTAGAAATGATGAGGTATTAGAAAAAATAGGTGAACAGAGGACTCTATGGAAGGACAAAAAAAAGGCGAGGTAGGTAGCCAGGACACCTTCTCAGGCATGACGGTCAAGTCAGAGACATATAAGAGGTAGAAACAGGAATTAAGAGTAGTAGAGGTAGACCTAGATTAATTTACTTTTCAGGGTGTGGGATGTTCTAATTTTAGGGAAATGCGAAGATTAGCTCAGGATAGGAAGGAGTGGAAGTGCGTGTCCAACCAGTCTCTTAGGACGGACGACATTATGACGATGATGTTCCATTATTATTAACATTGACTATTTGTGGCGGCAATGGCAAACACGCCGTATGATAGACCTCATATGATCCTTGAGGAGGATACACTAGTTTTTGTCACATGTGTGCTGAAAGGTCTAACATTTGTACAATAACAATTAATCAATTTTGCATTTTATATACATCATTTCACCTATATTTTCCATGTTGACTTAGTCGTTTAAGGATAACCCTTAAATATTCGCGGCTTAAGGTTTCTAGTGTTGAGGAGAATTATTTGTGCTGTTCAAAAGCAGGGCTGAACTAAAAATTGGTACAAATATTTGCAGATTGCTTCGATAAAGGTAAAAGTAAATATAAGTAAATATAACATAGAGGTCCTGGTAAAATGGTGTACAAAAACTGACCCTTATCACCCTGTATGTTATTCCCGGGCCTTCTTGATTAGCTTAAAGTTGTATGTAAATATCGACATAAGAGAATGAATCAGGCTATACCAGATTTGACAGGGTAATTAGATCGAATGTCCTTTCGGGGTTTACACTTCAGCTTTTGCTGCTTTCGCATTGTACAGATACGGGAATTCTCAGAAATTTGAACAAAAGCCAAATATGACCCGTGTTTAATGGAAATGATCGTATCCAGCTGTAAACACATTTCGCCCTACCGAAATTGCCGTTCGAATACTGCCATAAAACATCAATGTGATGCTTTTTTCAATAGGTTTTCTATTGAAACTAACTTTTTAAATGCTTATTTTCAGGATAGGTCACAAATCTGAAGAAACACGCATTCTCCCCATGGTGCGTAATTTATTGTTTCGTCACATCTTTACGCGAAAGTTCAAACATTCGTCGCTCTATACCAAACCGAAATAAAAGGGCCGAAATTCGACAATTTCGCATCGTGTATCAATACAATTACTGCCTGTACAACTATTTAACTTCTATGAGTATAAATTATAAATTTTCGTAAATACGTATGCTTTTAAAACTTCCTGAACCCATTAAAAACTTTACCGAAAACGCAAGGCGCATCTTTCTTCCTCTGTCAAACTACACGTTGTAGAAGTTATAACGGAAGTTTATGATTTCATATAGTCTAGAATGTCAGTAGATACTTACTGAATTTAAGTAGAAACTTTTATAATGGCTCATTTTTCTGTAGTGAGTTTTTGAAAATATTAACAATTTAAATATGCAGTTACTATTGATTTATACCAATTAGGGTTTTTTAAAGTGGTTCAGCGCATACAAAGGCAAATCAAAATTATGACAAAATATCCCGTTGAATGCTAAAAGTCCTTCCAATCACTGGTATACTTCGTTTACTTTCTGTAGCGATGTGACCTTCAGTTTGACCGGCGCAAAGTAGAAAAGAACAGCACTAGGCCAGAAAAGGAAGGAGACAACTCTCGGCCAAACTTTTAACCGGTGAGGAGCGTAAAATCCGTACAGTACAGCACGGAAAAATTGACCACTTTATCCACTACAATTGCATTGCTCAAATGT
>NW_020440205.1:5327-6257 GCF_000699045.2 Agrilus planipennis | reverse complement strand
ATTCAACTTCCTCTACACCATCCACGAGGACCCAATAGCAGGCTGCGACAATTTTGTTGATCTGGGTGTCAGGTACTCATCGAATGGTTCCTTCAACTCTCACATTGACGAAATTCTGTTGAGGGCACGCAGGACTTTGGGTTTCATTTCAAGAAACTCTAAGCACTTCAGGTCGCCAGTCACAGTGAAGACGCTTTACACCTCGCTAGTCAGGCCTGGGCTCGAATATGCAGTGGTATGGTTGCCATTTACAGGCGGTGCAATATCTTCCATCGAATCCGTCCAGCACAAATTCCTAAGACTATTTATGTACAAAAACCACCTTTCTATGTCTCCTTTAGATCACGACTACTCTGTTGCACTAACTCTCTCGAATCTTGATACACTTCGAAAACGTCGTCAAGTTAATGATCTGTTATTTTTACATTCGACACTCAATAGCCGAACGCTCTGTATTGATTTATATAACTTTTTGATTTTAATGTACCATCTCAAGCTGTTCGGCGTCCACTAATTTTTCGCGTTGATTACTACTGTAGAACCTCATTTGCTTATTTCAGTGCCATTCCGCGTTTAACGAGATCAGCTAATTCTGTTGTTCATTCGAGAGATGAATTATAGTTATCATATTCACTCTTTAAAAATCTAGTCGGTAGTCGCTTGTGATCGCTTTTCTGTTTTTACTTTGTCATCGTTTTATCATCTTCGTCTAGCTATTTCTGTATTGTTCTTACTTATTAATTTATTTATTTATTTTTACTGTACATATGGCAATACCACGGTTGTTATTACATTTATTATCCTAGCTGTGCAATATTGATGTCACACAAATCTTTTATATTTTATATATTTTTCTCTTATGTATATTTGAATCTTATATCTTTGTAATAATTGTAAAAAAAGAGTGCATACCCGTTGAGTCAAATAAAT
>NW_020440205.1:0-3196 GCF_000699045.2 Agrilus planipennis | reverse complement strand
GACGAAATCGCCGAGAAACGACCGCATTTGCAGAAAAAGAAAGTCCTGCTTCACCAAGACAATGCACCGTCTCACAAGTCAGTGAAAACGATGGCAAAAATTCATGAATTGGGCTTCGAATTGCTTCCGCATCCACCGTATTCTCTAGATCTGGCCCCCAGCGACTACTTCCTGTTCTCAGATCTCAAAAGAATGCCCGTTGGGAAAAAATTTTCGTCGGATGAGGAGGTGATCGCCGAAACTGAGGCCTATTTTGAAGCAAAGGACAAATCGTACTACAAAAATGGTATCGAAAAGTTGGAGGATCGCTATAATCCCTTGAAGAGAATTATGTTGAATAAAAAAAACGAATTTTGCAAAAAAAATGTATTTTACTATTTTAGGCCGGGGACTTTTCAATTGACCTGTTATTTCTTCAATCACGTCTGTCTGAAAATATCTCCTGCTTCTCTGAAAATTGTCGTAAACTAATTCAACTGTCAAAATCTTTTGAACAAATTATAACATCCCTTAAAATTTATAAATGACATCTATTGATCTTAGATTAATTTATAATTCATATGAAAAGATGGCTGAAGGTATTTGCACAAATTTTCCTGTAGGACTTATGCTTATGCTATTTAGCGGTGACGACAATATTAACGAAATTAACGCAAAACTTTCGACAGTTGAAGTTCATCAATGTTTCTGGGATGAATCGGATGATGACTATAAAAGCTCAATGAAGATAAAGGAAGCAATTATGTAGATGAAACAGAAAATAGAGAAAATGGTTTTTCTTTTCGTCATTGTCCAGTACTTACTGGAGAGTTGCAGGTTATGTTATCGGAAATGTACGAATTCTGAGGCTATTTAGGAAATGTTGATATATTGTTTCAAAGATCTTTCAATGCACACATAACCTGGTAAATGTACACATTTCCTAGGAATTGTATGAGATTCCGATATTGTACTAGGAAATCAATCAACATCTTGAATAGATTTCCTAGGTAACGTGTCTAATATAATTTATTTCACACATTTCCAGGCGATTTTAGGAATTATATACATTTCCTAGGAATTGAATACAATGATGGATTACACACATTTCCATTAACAGATAGACTTTATTCGTATAGATTTAAAATCTACTTCTATTATGCTGTAAATCAATACTATTGTAATTATAATCCATGGTTGATGGATATTTTGAGTTTTATTAAACTATTACACAGTTGAGTTTCATGGAATGGAAACCTAATACAATCCGGATGCTCTTATGTTTTTTATCCGATTTGAAACCTGACAGGTGATACATTGGTACTTCTTCTTTGAGGAACACATCACTGTTCCAAAAGCTCCATTTCCTATTGACATCAAAATATCCTTTTAAGTTGTCTAAATCAACATAGATTTTTGGGTGGTCAACATCCCTGATGTCGTGTAACACCTCAATAGTCTGTAAAGTGATTAGTTTGAGTCATCCATGCATTGAAACGATTTCAAGTCGAAGATTTAGTAGAACCACTAAATATAGATTTTAGATGAATATATAATCGAATACCTACGTTTTGCCTTAAGGCGAAAGGGCTTTTTCTCGGCTAAAAACATCACATTAGATATGCAAAAAGAATGACAAGAAGACATGAGACTTACTAAGATTATACAGTCAGAAATATTAATTTTCTCTAAATGTTGTCGAACATAACTTATACAATTATAGGGTCGTCCCTAATAGCAAATGAAGGAATAAATTCATCATAAAGGGTAGGCAACACTACAGGCAATAAGCAGTTAACCCTAACCTAAACAACCAATCTAAAATTGGACTTAAACAAAGCAGATAATAACTTGATGGCGCCAGAAGTTCTTTTCGTTATCGTGGTCAGTAAACAGATATGCAATAATCAGTTGTAATTAATTAACGATTACGTTAGCACGCGTACGCTTGCGCTTTTTGCTCTTTTTTTGGCCGATATATACGGGTTCTCGGCAGCAAAAGCGCAAATTGCAAATCAGTGTTGCTCACATAATCTGTAAAAAAACAATGTCAGTGATAAAAGGAAAAGTTGCACTTATCACAGGTGGAGCTTCTGGTATCGGTTTAGAGTACGCAAGAGCTCTCTTGAAGAATGGACTACAGGTAGGAACATTAACTTTATTATTCAATAAATAGGTATGAGTCGGCGTGAATTTGAGAGATCAACAGGAATCCTTTGTTGATGTGTGAATTAATTAGACTAGATTAAAGATAAGTTTATCCCATTTTAGATACGTAATTTTTCAAATAATATAGACGACTTTTTTACTCTGGTCATGTGGTGCAAATGTACACTATTATTACAAGTTGCAGGTACTTAAAACTGTTAATAAAGGGTACAGAAGATTCATGTGATATTTAAGGTACAAACTCAGGTAGAATAAATGACAACTCGAAGCATATTCTAATGCTATTATCTAATATCTAACTAATTAATTGACTTTGTTTTTGATTACATAGTCTGTCATATGTGAATCGCAATTTCTAACACGTTGACTCTCATTAGCGCGGCATAGATAAATCTACAGAATAACGACAACTTGCTGTCAATAAACAACGTTCAACGAATGAATACAGAGAGCTTAGTGAACGCCATCTGTGGACTACACTCACTTCGCTTCTTCTATTGTTCTCCGTCACTCTGTTGTATTTCTTCCTACATCGCTTCTGGATTCTACCTATCACCACTCTCTTCCTACGATTGATATTGTTCTTTTCTGTGTTTTACCCGTCAGTTTCTTACGAGTCTTAAAAAACTTTCTACTGCATCTATACATTTTTTCCAGTTTTTTCTATTTCTTTTCCGAACAAGTATCCTGATATATTGAAGTCCGCTTTTAACCATTGCATTGAATTGGTACATAAATCCCGATCAATCTATAACGGTAAGTTTCTTTAATTACTTCCAATCGCGCTTGCTTCATATTAGCAAACGTTTTATTATCATTTAATGTAATCCGGCTCGAAGGACCATGAGTCAAAAATTTCATTGCCAGTCGTAAATTCTTTTCGTGTTTTCAATTCAAAACGATGACAGTTTAATCAGAGAATAGAGAGTAAAAGTAGACGATAGCAGATAAACTAAACAAATAATAGAATTATTAAAAAACATCCATTCAAGTTGAAGGTTGACAACAATTAATTATAACCATATGATACAGTTTATGTTCTTAGATA